>NC_046162.1:2592559-2697559 GCF_011064425.1 Rattus rattus
GGGAAGAAGGGCGGTGCATAGGTTGAGTTCAGAGGACAACTTATAGGACTCAGCTCCTTCCTTCCAACTGTGTGGGACATAGGGACGGAGCTCAGGTGTTGGGCTTGACAGCCAGTTCTTTTGCCTCATCTCAGCTGGCTGTTCCCCCTAATCCCAAGCCAGGATCCTGCTATGCAGCCTTAGCTGGCCTGACATTCATTAGGCAGGCCACACCAGCCTCAAGCTTGTGGCTTCTGAAGCGCTACGTGCTTCAGTAGTCCCTGTGGCACCTGGTACTTTTTTTTTTTTTTTTTTCCCGGAGCTGGGGACCGAACCCAGGGCCTTGCGCTTCCTAGGCAAGCGCTCTACCTCTGAGCTAAATCCCCAACCCGCACCTGGTACTTCTTACCAAGTTTCATTGAGCAGCATTGGCCAGGAGACTCAGAGAGCGGATCACACTTGGTAAACTCTGGAGGAGGAGGGAAGGTAACCACATCCCGCCGTCTTCCTCTATAGCAGCTGTTCTCAACCTGTGGGGTCAAGCAAGACAATCGGGAAACACAGATATTTACACTAAAATTCGTAACAGTAGCGAAATAGCAGTTAGGAAGTAGCGATGAAATAGTCTTATGGGAGGTAGAAACATGAGGAACTGTATTCAAGGGTGGCAATATTAGGAAGGTTGAGAACCACTGCTCTCTAGGATGACACTGGCTCCCAGAGAAGTCACCCCAGCGATATTCCTGCTGTAACCTCCCTCTTACCCCTGGGGAGGTTTGTCTCCACAGTTCTTCCCAATGACACAATGGTGGCTTTCACCTGCAAGGGCCCTGGCAGCCACTCTCAGAGAATGGGGTACCAGGTCTGTGGACACATCTTCTCCAGACTTATCGGGTACCAAGCCCTCTGTTACATGCCCAAATGGGTCCTTCTCCTCATGCCCTGGAAAGTCCCGGTGTAGTGTCCTCTGCAGGGGTAGTTTGGGACGAAGAGAGTTAGTGCCCTTGGGGCAGGGTCTGGCAGGGCACCCACTTAGAAGGTGGTTGTAAATGTGATAGCTGGAATGTTATACACCCCACTTCCTCACAAATGGTTCAGGCCCTGGCATTATCTTTAAAACAAGGAATAAGATGGGTTTTCATTAACGGACACTGTCGCTTGGTTGTTTTTTTTTTTTTCTGCTACAGGGCTGGTTGAAACAATACACTTGTGCATGGTAGATAAGCACTCTACCATTGAGCTATGCCCCCGGTCTGACATCATTGCTTTTTTTAAACGGCAAAATGCTCTTTGAGAGATGAGACAATCAAGCCTAAAAGACAAGAAAATTAAATGGAGAAAATCATAATTGAATGCTGGGGCAGTCTGCACAGAGATGTTTCAGCCTAGCCTGGTCATTCTCAGGGCTGAGCCACTGGGTCCTGACACCCTTGACAGGTGCTATTATGAATAGAGAACTGGCTGGTCCCTAAGGTAATCTTGGGGTAAATAAATCTCTCAGGATCCATTTGTGCCAGAGCCCTTTCTGGAATGTTCTTGGTAAACTCACTTTTGGAAACTAATGAACAATAATGGCTCCTGGGACCTTTTCCTGGGGATACTCGCTGGGAACAACAGCTCCTTTCTCCCAAGGCAGGTGAGATTGTCCCTGCACTCCAGATTAGGAACAATGGAGACAGTGGCTTCCCTAAGGCCACTCACGGCTGCAGACAGGCTGGGGACCAGGAGAGAATGTCAACTGTGGATCTCTCCCCCTGCTCACCTCTGGGTCTGATCCCATGACAAGAGACCAGGACAAGTGTGACCCTGGGCACACAAAACCCAGCAGGCCAATGCAGGGAGACACTCTTCTACGTGAGACAGAGCCGTCAAGAAGAATGGCCCAAGCACCTGGCCTCTTCCCTGTCGCCAGCTCCTCTCAGTCCCAGGGACATCCTGCTCGGTCCCTGACTCCCAGGCCAACTTCCCATCTGCTCAAAGCTCAGCCTGAACGTGCACTAACGTGTTCTCTGATGACAGTCAGGGGTATCCTAGCGTGCAGCTTGCATACCACAGCCCATTCCTCGGGGCCCTTGATTATCCTGCTCCCTCAACTGCAGCTGAGGATGCTGGGAACCAGCCAACAGCACACGTGACTAAGCAGATCTGTCCATGTGGACAATGGGGATTTCTCCCTGGATCACCCAGAACTGGAGAGGAGGACTTTTCAGGTCCTGGGAAAGTACTGTGCCTAACCCAGGAGTTGGTTCATCACTAATCCATGTTCCCCTCATACACAGGCTGAGATATATCTGGGGACACTAGAAAAACCTTGTTTGTGCCTCTTACCAGCAGTAGCTCAAGTGTCCCAAGGACTCTGGTCATTTTAGTCTCAAACAGTGGTACCCAAGTGCTGGTACCTCATTCTAGCTCTCTCTCTTGCAACACCACCCCTGGGCAACCACATCCTTTCTCTAACAGCATCCCCGAGCCCAGAAGGTCGACAGGACCTCTCACTGGCTAGGTTGCAGCTCTGGTGCTAACAGCTACCTGACCCAACTCACGTGGTCCTTAGTTCTTTCTGATCCTATCACTGGATGTGCTCGTTCGTGGTGGCCTGGTTCTGCCCCTATCAGGGTGGCCAGGTATCCTATCTCTAGGTCTTATTGCCTAACAGCAATAGTAGGACCACCAATGAGGGGCCCCAGGTGATCTCGCACAGATAAGGTACACTGGGCTTGCAATGGCCACGGGGAGTAGGAAATGGTTTCTCCTGAGTGAGCCCTCAGGGCGCTCCTTAGGTTTTGCTCGCTTCCTTAGAAAGTGTAAAGGGCCCAGCCCTGAGTGTACTTCATGTCTGTGCCCCAGGTGAGCATCCCTGAGAGGACCTGTCTCTCCCTCTTTGCCGTTCCTGGTCTTGCTTAGTTTTGTTATTTAAGATAGTGTCTGACTATGGAGCCTCGACCTGGAGCTTACTATTGAGGCCACACTGGCCATAAACTCCCATTCTGAGTGCTGGGATTAGTTCCACCACACTCAGCCTGCTGTTCCTGTCCTGATGATTCACGGTTTACACTAGGCTTTCTCTCAGCCTGATTCCTGACCACAGTCCCTCCTAGCCTTGCCATTGTGTAATGGCTCCAGAGCCAGGAATTTCATGCCCCAATACGAGGCTTACACAGTTTCCCCAAAGTGTAATCCATCCCGTGGCTTCAGAATTCACTGTCCCCACTCACAGGTAGGTGCTCTGTATTCTTAGCTCAGCCTCTCAGACCAGCTCTCACTGGACCTGGGGCCAGGTATGCGTCTCCCTTGCTTCCTCCACACTCCCCAGATACAGCCAGCCCCGAGCAACTATTCCACTAGCACCGTCTGCAACCCTAAAGCCCACTCTGGTTTTAGAGCTTAGAGACATCAAGTCTTGAGAAGGGACGGGCATTGCTTTCTGGGTCACCTTGTGGGGAAGAGCAGGGGCATGCCTCCAGTGACTGGTGGGATCCTTTCTGAAAGATGGTGTCATGGTGACTGAAAGGAAAGAGTCTGGCCTGGTTCCCATGGGGTTGGTGTGTCCACTCAAAGGAGCCACATTGTTCAGTGGAGGTGCAGGTGCAGGTGCAGGTGCAGGTGCAGGAGCAGGAGCAGGTGCAGGAGCAGGTGCAGGAGCAGGTGCAGGGCAGGTGCAGGCAGGTGCAGGAGCAGGTGCAGGAGGAGGTGCAGGTGCAGGTGCAGGTGCAGGTGCAGGTGCAGGTGCAGGTGCTGATGAATGACAAACAGAAGGATCCTATGAGGGATAGGCCCCCTAGATTCCATCATGGGGCCCTGAACTTTCCCCAAAGCTAACACAGTGCTATAGGTAAAAGAACTGCTAGAGGCTGGGAGTGGGCAAACTACTTGACTAAAATGCACGAGGCCCCAGCATTGCATAAAACCAGACATAGTGATACACACCTGAGATGCCAGTACTTGGGTGGTAGAGAGGGAGGGAAAAGAGAATTAGAAGTTCAAGGTTATTCTAGGCTACATACTAAACTTGAGGCCATCTTGAACTATATGAGAACCCCCATCCTTTCACACACACACACACACACACACACACACACACACACACACACACAGAGGCTGGCCAGAAATGGGGGGAGAGTTCAGCCAGGGCCCATGGTGGCTCCAGGGCATATCCAATACTAAGATTTCTAGAAGGAAACACAAGACTGAGTTACTGTGGCCAGTGTGGGAATTGCTGGCCCTCTGGGATCCATGGGCCTCAGCTTCCCGCAGGTCCTAGGTCCTGTGGGCTCTGCCTATGGGTGTTCACAGTGGTAAGGTTCTCAACTACTCAGCTAGTTTTTGTGAAGTGTATTTGAGGCCTGTGTTCTAGTCACTCTAAGCCCAGAAGTGGATCCCTGGGCAGAAGCTTCCTTATGGTGTCGGGAGCATGGCTCTATGAATGGGGGAACTGGTTTACCTGAGTCACCTATATATCTGGAGAGGACTCTCTTCCCTTGCCCCTCACAGGATGAGCTAGCACCAGCACCAGGCTAGACTGCAGCCCTCCTCCCCCAAACTTCCCCATGATGCTACTTTGAGCAGACAGTGACTTTCCTATGACTGTTATTCTGGGTACCGGAACCAGGGAAGGACATAGTTCCCAACAGCCCCTGCTTGAGGTTAAATGCCACTTCCTTCCAGCCCCTCCTTGAAGCACAGGCTTGCCCAACTCTCCTACCCACTTCCTGGGGCTTCAGGCTAAAGGGCGGAGAAGCTCTGGCAAGGAGGGAACTACAGAGACCTGCAATGGTAAGGGCATCACCCTCTTCCCTTCTAGATGCCCTTGGTGAAACTCTGGGTACCAAGCTTCTCCATCACAACCCAGGCAAGACTTGCTTCCTCCATGCCCTTCCATGCTTCCGGCTTCTCCCAGATCCAGGAAGGGGCTCTGGCCCTCTCCATCCTGATGGAAGCTAGCCCAGCCCCCTCCATACTCTCTCTGTTTCTCTCTACAGATGTTGGGCCTGCTGCGTCTGACTCTCTTCTTTCTTGGATGCTCCACTGCTGGGAGCTCGGGTGAGTCCTCTTCCCATGCCATCTTCTACACAGGCTCCAGAAAGCCCTGTTCCCAGGACCCTGGGGACACATGTATGACCTGCTCTGCCCCAGTGTGGGTGGCAGGCTGAGCACTGGGCTCCTGACCTTCCATCTGTTGCTTGCAGCATCTGTGCCTGAGGATGTGCTGGTGGGCATCTCGGGGGGTCATAGTGCCCCACAGGGGAAGTGGCCATGGCAGGTCAGCCTGAGGACCTACAGCTATCACCTGGCTTCCTGGGTGCACATCTGTGGGGGCTCCATCATCCACCCACAGTGGGTTTTGACGGCCGCCCACTGCATTTGTAAGTGAGTCCCTCTGTCATCTCGTGTTGGGTAGGATGTGGGGTGAATCAGGGAGACCAACATGGGGTTCACTTGATTTTGTCCAGGAGAACTTCCCCCACAGTTCCTAGGATACGTAGTCACAACTTCTTTCTGATCTCAGGAGGGATGCTGACCCATCGGCCTTCCGCATCCACGCTGGGGATGTGTACCTCTATGCGGGCAAGGAGCTGTCCAGGGTGAGCCAGGTCATCGTCCACCAGGACTTCGTGCAGGGTGTCCCCGGCTCGGATGTGGCTTTGGTTAGGCTGGAGAAGCCCCTCGACTATTCTGCTAACATCAAGCCGGTCAAGCTGTTCTCTGGGTCTCTGGAGGTCAACTCACGGTACCCATGCTGGGTGACTGGCTGGGGCATGGTCCACATGTATGGTATGTACCAAGGAAAGATTCAGGCCGTGGGAACAAACTTGTCATCTGAGAATCCCTGCTGGGTGGCATGGAGGTCCTAGGGAACAGAAGTCAAGGGAGGGAAGAGAATTCTGGTGAATACAGAGGACCTTTGGCTACTTTTCCCCAGATACTCAAGATGTCCATCTGTACCTGATGCCAACGTCATGGCCAGGCCAAGACTTCGAGAGGCAAAGGGCCTCCCTTACTCTTTCCTATCCTCCTCTGTGCTCCCGCCTCCATGCTCCCTCCCCTCCTCCATGCTCCCTCCCCCTCCTTCCCCTCCTCCTCTTCCTCCTCATCTTCCTCCTCCTTTTCCTCCTCCTCTTCCTCCCCTTTCTCTTTTTCCTCCTCCTTTCCTCTTCTCTCCTTTTTTGGAAATACTAGAGCATCAGATTCCCCTCTCCTTGGTTCTTGAACTGCAGGCAGATAGATTTTTATTACGTTATTTGTGTATTTATTTGGTGGGGGGGGAGTCATATTTTGTCCTAACATCCATGTGGAGGTCAGGAGGCAACTTTTGGGAATTTTTTTCTCTCCTTCTAGCATATGAGTCCCAGAGGATGAACTTAGGTCTTTACCAACTGACCCATCTCACCGCTCCCCCATAACCATCTTTTAGCTTCCTAAGTGTCAGAGTTGGGCATGGATCTTGCAGATGTGTGTCTCCCACACACACTGTTCCAGAGATGGGTTTGAATGGGGATGGAAGCGTTCTCAGCACCCAGGGCGAGTTGGTAGGGGAGTGGAGAGTTAGGATCTATGTACCGCCAACCCTACTTCCTTTCTCCCCAGGGTCGCTGCCCCCTCCCTACCGCCTGCAGCAGGTTCAGGTGAAAATCGTGGATAATGCCCTCTGTGAACAGCTATACCATAATGCCACCAGGCACCACAACCAGGGCCACAGATTCATCCAAGATGACATGCTGTGTGCTGGCAGCGAGGGCCGTGGGGCCTGCTATGTGAGTTCAGTAGACTTCCTACTTCCTGTTCCCAATCCCACTTAAGGGCCAATATCCACGGATGCTGCTTCCTCTTCTAGGGTGACTCAGGCGGCCCCCTGGTCTGCAGGGTAGCAGGTTCCTGGAACTTGGTAGGAGTGGTGAGCTGGGGCTATGGCTGTGCCCTGAGGGGCATCCCTGGGGTCTACACACGAGTGCAGTCCTTCCTGCCCTGGATCACGCAGCAGATGAAGAGGTTCTCCTGAGCCCAGCTGGCCTCATGGTGGTCGTCAGAAGATGAGTCTCCCAGTACCTACTGCTTCAGCCTTTGTCTGGTCTTCTGAGCCTGACCTGTACTATGGCCTTCTGGGAGTCTGGACATCCCTGGGACGGTGGCCTGCAGGGGTGGGTGTTCTTGGCTGGAAGGTGGGGAGGAATGGAGATGTTCCATGCATGTTGAAGGCACTGGGCTGCTTTTGGTTTTACTGTTCTTAATAAAGGTTCCGTGCACATCCAAGTTCAGGGTTTTGTGTGAGTTTTACATTTCCTTCTCTTTGGAAAAGATGCCCACAGGTGCGGTTTACCATATGCCGAGAGAACTATCTTCCTGTGCTGCTAAATTTGTTTCTGTGTCCTTGTCTTGGGTGGGTATCCAGATGGTCGCCATTGGACCTTAATATCTTGGCATCCCAAATGTACCTGGAGTCCAGGTGTGGCCATGTTGCACACGAAGAGTTTGGGGTCAGATGACAAAAGACTTTAGCCATCACAAGTAGCACAGTGTTCTTGGGATCGGTGACTCACAGAAAGTCCTCAGCCTTCATCCTCGTGTTATTCCGTGCTGGGACTCTGTAGACTCAGACCATAAGGTTACCTGTACAAGATGGGGCTGGAGAAGAAGCACCTGCAAGTGTGTCCAACCGACCTGACGAGGGGTCAGCAGGCAAGGATGAAGTTGGCAGCAGTTAATCTTTAGAGCAGATTCTGAGTCTCCCAAGGAGGATGCTCACAGGCATGGAAGGGTGAGCTGGACTTCAGCACCGCGGTGCACAGGAGGGACACAGGAGGGACAGGGTTGTAGCCTTGTTTGGGACTAAACTCAGACCACGAGAGATTTACCCAAGCTCCAAGGGGGTGAGAAGAGCTCCAGTCAGGGCTCACCTGAGGGATGAGAGGGAAAAAGGATTGCAGGGGGTGATCCCACCCCCCACCACATACACACCCCCGCTATGGCGGGGGTCGGGGCGGGGGACTGACCTTTCGGGATCTTATTGAACAGGGCATTGGGGTGAACCGTATTCAAAAGAGACTAGGAACCAGCCAGTTCTGTGGCCAGCTGCAGGTTCTTGATATCGTCAAACAATCGCTTGCCTATGTCCGCCCCTGCACTAGCTCCCAGTTCTCTAGCAGAGATCCACCCTAGGATCATGGCACCTTCTCTGTCCTGCACTTCGGGACCTCCATGGCTGGGACTGAGAGAGGCCAAGGGGGAGGGTGAGCCCTGCCACCTTTGCACATCTGACTCTGGCCGTGTGCGGCCTGGTGATGGCTTTAACGGGAAGAACAGCAAAAGAAAAGGTTTCAGGTAATTTCTGAAAGCAAAGGGCTGAATGAGCTTTCAGTGAGTGGGCCGGGCGCTAAGAGTAAATCCTTGGAAATGCTCTTTGCTGTTCACTTATAGAGCCTCTAGGTGGCGCTGCAGGATGGGAAGAGGGAACTGCGGTTCGGGTGTGCCGACAGGTAGGCACGCAAGGGGCTCCTTCATAAGGAGGAAGCCCAATGCCTCCTGGTGCGGGGACTGTGTTTAGCAGGGAGAGAGCAGCCTCTCCCACTCTTCAGGGTCCTTTTTAATTTTATTTCTTTTGGAGGAGAGAGATCCAGGTGGCTCAGGTTGGCCTCAAATTTCTGTGCCACGCTCTTTCGGAGAGTGTCCACGCTTTTCATAGGCTTTTATTTGCTATTTTATGGGCTGCTGGATGACTGAAGGTGGACAGTCCAGACGATGCGGTGGGAAGCAGGATTTGCGGACCTGGTACCTTCTACAGGAAAAAGGGTTGTGGCAGGTTCTATGCACAGTCAGGCTCCCAGCACCCCTCCCACCTCCCACAGTCCTGTAGGAGCACACAGGTTAGGAGTTTTGTAACACAGATGTAGCTGTGAAACCCTCAGAATACTGAGAGAAAGTGGGTCCTATCAATTTGTTGTACTCTGCCTGTCCCACACTCTCTGGCTCCTGATAGGCAGGAAGCCGGATGACTTCTCGGGGATGCCCTAGGCTTGTCCTAGAATAGCAAGATTCAATGCCCTGTCTATTCTAGAGTTTTGCATGCATTGGGGGAAAACTCTACCATTAGGCTACATCCCCGGGACTTTTTGATGTTTTGAGACAGTACTGTTAGGTTGACCAGGCTGCCTTTGAACTCACCGCAGTCCTTCTGCCTTAGCCTCTCCCGTGGCTGAGAAGGCAGGCCACTGCCTCCAGACTCGGTCTCCTCTCTACACTGATTCTGAGCACACATGTTTTACAGTGTCCTGGATCTTCCCTTGTGGCTAATACTGTCTGTTGGAAGGAATTCACAGGATTCACTCATCTGGGTACAAGTTAATGGACATTTGGGCTGTTTCTAATTAGGGCTCTTAGGAGTAACGCTGCTTTTAACAGTTTGTGTTTTGTGTGAACACATGTTTTCTCTCGCAGGAGCACAACTGTGATTGTGGACTCACACAGAATATTTAAAGGATACAAGGCTTTCAGATCTGGGGCTGTGAGTACATCCTGTTGGCTACAGATAGGACTGGGCTTTTCTAACCAGTTCTTGGTGTCTACTAACTCTTCCTTAGCTTCAGGAACCCTAGGCAGGGGTGGAGTGGGTGAAGAGTTTCTTCCTGGCTTTTATTTGGACAACTTTTTTCCCTGTAGACCAGGATGGCTTCAAACTTGCAGTGATCCTCCTGCCTCAATCTGCAGAGTGGTTGGCTTAGAAACATTAAGTCACCCTGGCTCATTCTGTGTCTGTCTGTCTGTCTGTCTGTCTTCCTGCTTTCTGTCTGTCTTCCTGTTTTTCATTCTGTCTGTGTGTGTCTGTCTTTCTTTTTTTTTTTTTTTTCTTTTTTCGGAGCTGGGGACCGAACCCAGGTTTTTGCAGTTGCTAGGCAAGTGCTCTACCACTGAGCTAAATCCCCAACTCCTTGTCTGTCTTTCTGTCTTTCATTCTGTCTATCTGTCTTCTTGTCCTTCATTCTGTCTGTCTTCCTGTCTTTCATTCTGTCTGTCTTCCTGTCTTTCATTCTGTCTGTCTGTCTTCCTGTCTTTCTGTCTGTCTGTCTTCCTGTCTTTCATTCTGTCTGTCTGTCTTTTTATTCTATCTGTCTATCTGTCAAACAGAGCCTCCTGTAGCCCAGGTTGGCCTTGAACTCCTGAACTTCCTGCTTTCATCTTCTAAGTGCTACGATTACGGATATGCATCACCATGTCCGGTCTCTTAGTTTTCAGTTTTACTGTTGCATTGATAAAACATCCTAAGAAAAGAAACTTAAGGGTGAAAGCACTTATTCTAGCTCCCAGTTCAAGGTATACTCATCACTATGGGGAAGGCACGGAGGCAGGGGCATGAGGCAAGTAGTCATATAATGGACACAGTCTAGGAACAGAGAGTCATGAACGTGTCCAGCCCTGTTTTCTTTCTTCATTTATAAAGTTCAGGAGCCCAGCTAGGGAATGGTGCCCTGGACAGTATTTGCTTCTTCCCACCTAAATCAGTGTAATTGAAGCTAATTCCCCCTAGGAGGCCCAGAGGCCCTTCTCTCAGGTGATTTTGTCGGGCTAGAAATCAACACTATCACTTTCAGCTTATTCTGGACAGGGAACCCCCTACCCTGTGCCTCCTGCATGCCAGACAAGCATTCTACCAACCGGGCCACACTCTCCGCTCTGTTCTCTCTGTCTCTAATTAGCATTTTTGTCGAGGCTAATGGTATACATTTCGCCACATGTCCATATTGTCTATTTGCATATCTTTTTTGGTGAGTGTGCAAATGTTTTTTACTTTTTTTAAAAAAAAATTGCTTCCTGAGTTCTATATAATATGTCTTGAATCAAAATATTCCAAACATTTAGATGTTCTATGGAGGGCTGATCTTGTTGTACAGAATGGGAGGATAGTAGACATGAACAGAATGAATGATAGAAACAGAGGGGAGTTGAAAGTTCAGAGGGATCTGGCCATTTCTAGGTCTGGGCCAGAAGGCTGAGGAGTCTGTTTATTGTGGTGACAAGACCAACCTGGACAGCTCTGTATATGCTGTAAATTGGGAGGAGGGAGGAGGGAGGGGAAGGGGGAGGGAGAGGGGGAGGAAGTAAGGTCTGTCACAGCATCTCCATCCTGCCACATTTGCCAGGGAAGAGCTGTTACCTCCACCTGTCTTCACATGAAGTCTGCAGCCCAGAATGCAGGGACAAGCTCAGAGGCAGCAGAGCTAGGATGCTGTCCTCACTGAAACCTGAGTTTATTTTCCCAGTGTGGGGGGGCTCCGGTGTCTAGGCAACCCTCCTGGTCCCTACAGGACCCATTCTCCCATATCCAGAAGTCCAGCCTCTGAGGCTCCTCAGAAAGCTCTGTGTGAGCATAGGCATCTGTGACAACATACCCTCCTCAGTGTCCCTGTTCCCGCATCCAGCCCTGGGTCTTCTGACGCCACCTCAGGTCAGAGGGGCCAAGTCTCTGGCTCCCTGAGCTGGATTTCCCGTCATGGCTGGGGCCTAGTGACCCGGGTTGGTCCAGCAGAGTGCAGGACATTTTTCAACTTCAAATCTCAAGTCAGGGTGGGAGAGTTCCATTGATACCCTCTAGATCAGGCTTTGGTGAACCGAGGCGGGGGTGGGGGTGGGAGTGATGTTTAGTCCTCCTCCCTCCCGTATGTGACATCATGTGCCATCACGTGGCTATTTCGGACCTGCCTGTCCCACACCCAAAGCTCAAGACCGCACAGTAGGCGCAGGAGGGATGACTCGACAGTTAAGAGCAAGTGCTGTTTTGTAGATGACCCAGATATGGGTGATTTGCAACCACCTCTAACTCTAGCTCCAGGCTGTCTATCGCCCTCTTCTGGCCTCCATGAGCACCTGCGCTCATGTGCGCATGTGGCTCTCCCCACACTATTAAAAATAAAGTACACCTTTCAAAAGAATGCACACTAAGTGTTTGACCTAGTGAAGCATAAGGACACCGTGCAAGTCTGGGCCTGCCTCCCTGAGGTGCTGGTCTAAGAAGGGACTGTTTGGGAGGTCGGTGATGTCAGCTCATCCCAGCATAGACAGCAGGGTGAGGGAGCCATGTGTCCCCACAGGCCATCCCACCTGGTCCAGGAGCCTAATGTCACCCAGCTTTAGGGCTGTCCTCCATGGACAGATCCTCTGAGTCCCAAACTCTGGAGCTAGTACAGGTCTCCCTAGGAGGAGCCATTGCCTCTGTTCTGAGGGACCTGGTCTCCTGCTCACTTTGTCACCTAGTTTCCTGGACACCCTGGATCTCAGCTGTTCAGGAAGAAATTCCACCTGTGCATCCCTGCATTCTCCCAACAACCAATGACATGTGTGGCCTTTGTCTAGATGGAAGGGCAGAGGGAGGTCACAGTCTGGTCTTGTGACCCTTTCCCAACTACTGGGGTCTCTTGTATCCCAGGGTCATGGGCTAGATAAGTTTTCTGTGGACCACAGTGACAATTTCCTCCAAGGGCTCTAGTCTTCCTGCCTCTGGGGTTCTATATTAGAGTGGTGCTAGGGCTGTCCCCTTCTCCAGACTGCTCACTTCTCTCAGGATGCCCCCCTTGGGCCCAAAGAGGAGGGTTGAGCTTGACACACACACACACACACACACACACACACACACACACACACACACACACACACAAGCCCAGTGTGGTTCCTGCCCTGTGTCCCTATCCCAGCCAGGCCATGGACCTCACATTTAGAGCTCCATGTTTTTAGATTGATTTTTGTCCTCTGAGCCTGTTACATACACTGTATGGTTGAATTCTCAGAAAGCTGTTCTCCCTGACATGGACAGTGACAGCCCACAAAGAGCTGATGGGTCACAGAGGAGAAGGTATGCCTTTGCACACGACTAGGTATTGCAGGATGTTTAGGATGTGCACTCGGAGCTCTCTGTCTATGTGTGCAGGCTGTCGGTGTGGAATCCATGCAGGTCCTCCTCAGGAACCTAATGTCTTAGCTATTGTTCCATTGCTGTGAAGAGACACCATGACAGAGGCACCTCATAAAGTAAATCATTTAATTGGGGGCTTGATTACAGTGTTAGAGGGTGAGTCCGTTATCACCGCACAAAGAAAACCATGGTGCTGGAGCAGTAGCTGAGAGCTTTGCCCTGATCTACAGCCAGCAGGGAGAGAAAGGCATGGGGAGACAGACAGAGAGAGGGAGAGGGGAGGGAGGGGGGGAGGCGGGGAGAATGGAGGGGAGGGGGGGGAGGGGAGAGGGAAGGGGGGAGGGGAAAGAAGGGAGACAGAGAGAGAGAGAGAGAGAGAGAGAGAGAGAGAGAGAGAGAGAGAGAGAGAATGAATCTGGGCCTGGAGTGGCTTTTGAAAGTCCACTCCCCAGTAACACACCTCCTCTAATGAGACCACACCTCCTAATCCTTCCCAAGCACTTCTACTCTCTGAACTGCGTTCCTCTTCCTCTGTTTAAGCATTCAAATGGATGAGCCCATGGGGGACATTCTTATTCAAACCACCACAACTTCATCTGTATAGTGAGCAGCAGACTCCAGTAAGTCCTATAGCTACCCTTTGGCTGGCTGGAGGAATGTTTGTCAGTTCAGGACAGAAGTTGGCCCCTAGAATTAGTTCCAGAGAGCCAGAGATATGAAAGATTAAGGAGAGAGGGGAGGAGAGGGAGGGGGAGAGAAGGAGGGGGAGAGAAGGAGAGGAGAGAGGAGAGAGGAGGGAGAGGGAGAGGGAGAGAGGAGAGGAGAGGGGGAGAAAGAGAGGGAGAGGGAGGGGAGAAAGGGGAGAGGGAGAGGGAGAGGGAGAGGGAGGAGAGGGAGAGGGAGAGGGAGAGAACTGCCACAAAACTGAAATCTTCCGTCTCTAAGCACAGCCCCCTCCCATGTTAAAAGCGCAGGAAAGGAAGCAAACAGTTCACGGAAGCAGCAAGGGAGGCGGTGTTGTTGTGCTGAATTAAAAAGCGGGGATATTTTTAGAGAAGGCCGATGATATACGCATCCTATTCTGGCAAACACCACTGCACACACTGTAGCACGTATGTGTCTCCTAGTGCAGCCACAGCTCTGCTTCTCTCGCATTTGTACCCAATGGCCAATAATACACAGAAACCACCTCTTGGGAAACAGTCCTAGGATTCGCTGGGATCCATTAGCAGGAAGCAGTAGCCCCAGACTTAAGCATCCCTAGGATCTCCAAACAACCCCGGCATAACCGAGGAAGTGGCCCAAATGTCTAAGAAGGGTGTTGGCTGTGGTGCACCCTCCCATCCCCGCACTCGGGAAGCTGAAGTAGGGTGGTCATGAATTGGTTGCCAGTTTGGGCTCCATAGCGAGACTAGGATTAAAAATACAAAAACTAATAAAGACACTGGGAGACGGGACGTTGGTGCATGCGCACCACCAGACGATACAAGCACGGAGACGTGGATCTTTGGGTATCAAGTTCAGGTAAGCAGTGTGACAGCTTCCCAGACCAGGGTGCATGTGTTCTATGTGACATTAACTCCGTGTCATTAACAGTCTCCATAGGACCACAGCCGGGGCTGCGCCGATGGCTCAGTCAGTAAAGCATGTGTCTTGTAATTCTGAGGACTTGAATTTGGCCCCCCAAGAACCCCAGGAAAGAATGGGGGGTCGCTCTCTGGGAGGAGTTAGAAACCTATTGCGATGGAATCTATGGGGTGACCCCAGCTAAGATCCCTGGCAATGGGGGAACTGAAGCCTGAGCCGGCCATGTCCTCTGTCCAGGGGAGGGATTGGGACACAATCCCAGACACAAGGCCTTTGGCCTTCAGTTTGTCTGCCTGCAAGATGTGTTGTAGTAAATGTGGTGCAGAAACCGTGGAAGTGACCAAACATGGCTGATCCAGCTTGAGAGGAAGCCCACTCCTGACAGTGCCTAGAGGGCCAGGAACCAAAGGCTGGAGAGCCCAGAGACCTAGGATAGAACCAAAGACAATTGCCTAAAAGATAAAAAAGAAAAGGTCAATGAAATGATTCCTAATGATTCTCTGCTGTACTCAGAGGGTCATGCCTACCCAGTTGTCATCAGAGAGGCTTCCCCCAGGAGCTGAGGGGAACATGCAGAGACCCGAAACCAAACATTAGAGGAAGCTTGGGGAATCCTGTGGAAGAGGGGGAAAGAAGGACTGAAGGAGTCAGAGGGGTCAAGGCCATCACAAGGAAAGCCACAGAATCAACTAACCTGGGCCCATAGGGGCTCACAGAGACTGAACTGCCAACCAGGGAGCACGCATAGGACTGAAATAGGCCATCTGCACATATGTTACAGTGTGTAGTTCGGTCTTTTTGTGGGACTTCTACAGTGGGAGCAGGGGCCCGTCTCTCATTGCTGCCTGCCTTTGGGACCTTTTCCTCCTATTGGGGTGCCCTGTTTAGCCTGAATAAGAGAGGGGGTGCCTAGTCTGCAACTTGATAGACCATGGCTGGTTGATATCCAAGGGAGGCCTGTTCTTTTCTGAAGAGAAATGGAGGAGGAATGGAGGCAGGAAGGGAGAGGGGAGGGAGGGGGAGGGGCTGAGAGGAGAGCAGGGAGGGTAGAACATGGTCAGGATGTAAAACAAAACAAGGGGTTGGGGATTTAGCTCAGTGGTAGAGCGCTTGCCTAGCAACCGGAAGGCCCTGGGTTCGGTCCTCAGCTCCGGGGGAAAACAAAAAACAAAAAACAAAAAAACAAAACAAAACGTAAAACAAAACAAAAACAAACAAACAAAAAAAAGCCCCTAGTCATGGTGGCACACTTGTAATGCTGTAGCTGGGAAGGTGGGGACAGGACTTTTGGGCACCTCAGGGAAGTGAGACACCTTGGGGGTTTTTTGTATTTTTTTTTTTTTGTTGTTGTTGTTTGTTTTAAAGACACCTGAAGTTGACCTCTGGTTTCTACACATGTGTTCACATTCACACACACACACACACACACACACACACACACACACACGCACACACACACACGAGGAAGGACAACCGGTATTAGCAACAGCATAGTACTTGTGACTTTTCTGACTTTTGAAGGGAGGTGAAGACACACTTCCCCAAGGCAGCAGTTTTCTCTTGTTTAGACAAATGGAGATCTGCTACCCCAAGATCTCAGCCACGCCTTTTGGCAGCAGGGTCCGGCACAGGACACCTATGTGTACAGGAACAGTAATGACCTGAGAAACCCGAACAGGAACAGGCTAACGACCACTGTGCAACCCCCACATGGCATTTCACACAGCAGGCATGGACTGGCCCCAGCTTAGCAGTGTCTGTGGGAAGGTGAGCCTCTAGGACGTTCCCCAGTGGACACAGCTATGTAAACTGTTAATCTGGCAAAAAGGATGTCTCTCATTACCTGCAGGTAGGATGGTGGGATATGCCTGGCTGAATGGAAGGGTGCAGGCTATGCTACACTTCTTGGTTTGTGGGAAGCCTTGCAGGCCTCTTCCTCTTCCTCCTCTTCTTCTCCTCCTTCCTTCCCCCCCTCTCTGTGTATGTATGCACGTGTCTGCATGTGCGTGTGAAGGTCAGAGGTCAACCTTAGATACCATTCCTCAGGGTACTTGAACTCATAGAGATCCACCTGCCTCTGTCTCCCGAGTGCTGGGATTAAAGGCATGGGACACCGGCACCTGGGCATCTTTAGACTTTAAGATTACAATTATTTGCTTATTCTTATTTTGATCACCATTGTGTGTGTGTGTGTGTGTGTGTGTGTGTGTGTGTGTGTGTTCATGCATATACCATAACGCCAACCCTCCCACCCTCTGTTTACCTCTTAAAGTTTTCCTGCTATTTCTAGGTCCCAAGGTGGGGGGGATGACCCTTACCCAGAAGAAATGAACTTGTGTAGAGAGAAGTTAAGATGACGGACAGGGTGGTGAGGAGGTTCCTACAGTGAGGTGGCTACAAACCCCACGGCTGGTACCCCAAACCTCAAGCAACATTACCCCAGCTCTCCCAGACACTTCGTCTACCCCTGTTGACTCCAGATTCAGAGCAAAACCCACAGCTGCTTTAATGCATTTTATTGAGCCATAGCAGAGTGGCTGCCTGTACAGTGTGGCTACCTGAGCGGGAGGGACACGAGTGGTCAGGAGCTCAGGTAGAGCAGAGTTGGGGCTCAGGCTGGGGAGCAGGGAAGCAGGGAGGCAGAAAGCAGCATGCTGGGAACAACAGAGGTCACCCTGGATGCAACTCAGAAGTCCTTGGGGACATAGCGGTAGATCCAGTCCAGGTAATAGGTGACCCGAGTGTAGATGCCAGGCCTGTTGGGCTGTGCACAGCCCTCACCCCAGCTCACAACACCTGCCTGCAGCCAGGTGTCTTCAACCTTGCAGACCAGAGGTCCTCCGGAGTCGCCCTAGAGAGGACAGGGGTCAGTACTCTTGTAAAGGCTGGGTGGGGGTGGTAAGAGGGGGGGACAGGCGCTCACCTGGCAGGAGTCATGTCCTTCGTTCCCAGCACACAGCATATCGTCGCGGACAATGTGGACGTTGTCATCTGTGCTGAGACCTTTGTGATACTTCAAGTCACAGAGGTGGTTTTCTACAATGGGAACTTGCACCTCCTCCAAAGGAAATGGCGGTGGCAGGCTTACTATGGGTGAGAGAAAGGCCATCACGTGGGCAGGGTTCCACGTGCTATGGGCTCAGCTCACCCTGTTCTCTGAGAATAGTTCTGTTCCCAAGGCCCTCTTTGAGCCAGGCCCACTTCATTCAGCTCTGCCAACCTGGTTTCTTCCTCCAGGCTGGACCTGGATTTCTGACCTTATTCAGAGAAAGAGGACAGTCCTGAAGGTCATTAGCCAGCCATCTGGTCAGTAGAGGGCAGGGGCAAAGGCTGTCATCTCCCCTCAGCATGGCTGGCTCTGGCCCAGGCTGGGTAGAGGATTCCAGTGGAGCCCTGGTCTTGGACACTATTCTCCCACCCCTCCTCTGTGTAGATTGGATCCATCCTGAGGTCCATGGCCCGGGCCTGCCTGCTCATGGCCCTATCCCTGAAGGTCTCTCTATTCTGAGTTGTCAAAAGAAATTAAGCAAGACCACTAGGGAGAAGGGAAACTGGTGCTGGAGGCTCCTGAGGGAGTTGTCCAGCCCCACACAAAACCTGTGGCCTGGATCACAGCCCATGAAATGCTGGTCCCTGACACAGCCTGTGAAATGCCAGTCCCTGAAGTTGTAACCAGTGCGTGTGAGACATTGTTGGTACGTGTGGTCTTACCCTTCCTCAATCAAATCTCCAAAATACAAGCAGACTGTGGCCCCTTTTGACATGAAGCATCTGAGATTCGAGGGACCAAGATGACTTATCCTAACTACGCCGGCGTATCCTTGGCTTATGGAACCTGAGAGCCCTGTTGTCCTGACGCCTCCCCACTTCCTAGGTCTTCAGATTTCCATCCTACAAGTTGGAGGGAAGCCCTGTGCTGGGGATGTGGCGTGGCCACGCCCTCACCTGTCTAGCCCTCAGTCGTCTCTACCACATACCATCATTGTCGATGTTACCCCAGCCTGTCACCCAGCACAATGTCCCTGAGGGGAAGGTCTCTGAGGCGGGAGGCAGGGAGACAGGGTGGACATTGCTGGTAATGTTCACAGGGTTAGTGAGTTTCAGCAGGGCAATGTCTGCCCCATCCTGGGCGATGTAGAAGTCAGGGTGGGAGATGATGTGGCTCACGGTCAGCAGGTGGTCATGGTAATAGAGATACTGCTTACGAAGCTGTACCCTAAGCTTGTTGGGGTCAGCCTTACTCCTAAAGAGAAGAGATACTCATTTAGGAAGCCTGTGTCACTTCCAGAAACCCAGAGATGCCGTGTGATGATCCCACCCTACCCCATTCTCCTACCCATCCCTTGCCCCACCCTGCCAAGCCCAGAGAGACTCACGGTCCCACACAGTGTGCCGCAGTGAGCACCCACTGTGGGTGGATGAGGGAGCCGCCGCAGAAATGCATCCAGTAGGTGTCATTGGCACGCAGGCTCACCTGCCAGGGCCACTTGTTCCCAGACGCCTCCTGTCCCCCCACAATGCCCTCTCGTGGCATAGCTAGACCTGTGGATAAGACAGGGCCAATCTTAGTACCCTGGCATGTGAGCTATGAGGGTCAGGGAGAAGGACAGGGAGGGCCCAGGGAGAACTCACTAGGGGCTGCGTGCACCAGGCTGGACAGGAGAGGCAGTGTCAGCAGCAGCAGCTTCAGCATTCGGACACAGTGAGTAGTACGGGCCCGGTTGGAGGTGAGGGCTGGGCTAGGCCCAACAGGTTGTGATGTGCAGAATAAGCCAGGAACCAGGGAGCAGGAGGGTAGGTCCATTCCAGGAGCTTGAGGTCTCTAGTGGCTTGGCCACTCTACTTCAGCACAACACTCAGATGTCGGAGGCTCTGGGAGAGATCACCTCAGCTGTCTTTGATCTTCTCTACCCATTCTCAAGTCCTCTCTCCATTTATCCTTCCAGATCAGGGTGGGGTGGGAGGAAGGGCATGCCACCCTCCAATCCCAGCCTGGAGGAAATGGGTGACTCAGACTCAGGGCCCAAGCATCTGGGCCAAGAAGGGGTTCTGTTAACCTTCCACTACTTTAGATCCAGAACTGTGGATAAATCCTGTACTGTGGCCTATGGGCCCTATCTGCACTGCTCTGACGACCGGGAACGTCTGCTTCAGCAGCAGAGAGGCAACATGTGGAGGGAGGGGATTGCAGAGCCCAGCAGCCTCCCCTCCTGCACTTGCCACCCCTCCACCTGTCCCCGTTCTTGTTTATCCACTCTGCTCTGTGACTCTCCTTGACCCACTGATCACTAGTGTCTACCTCTCTCCTTACCTTGAACTCCTGTCCCTCCCTGGCCTTCCCCTTCCCTGCCACCTTCTGGATCTTTCTTCTTCCTTGCAGGCTCTAAGTCCTACTGGGCTGTGCCTTCTGCACACCCCAGCACCTTCATCGGGAGTCCTGGAGGCAACGTGAGGTGGTCAGAGGATGTCCTGAGCTGTCTCTGCTCCCCGTTGGTTCTCTAATATAGGCACGTTCTTAAAAATAATATGTTTTGGGGTTGGGGATTTAGCTCAGTGGTAGAGCTAGGAAGCACAAGGCCCTGGGTTCGGTCCCCAGCTCTGAAAAAAAGAACCAAAAAAATAATAATAATATGTTTTTGCTAATTCTTTGAGACTTTCATACAATGTACTTTGATCAAAGTCACCTTTTTTTCCAACTCTCCCATTAGCTACTCTTTCAACCCTCACCAACCTACCCATCCAATTGAGTTTCCTCCCCATCCCAACTGCGGTCTTTGTTGCCTAACTACTCTTGGGAGTGGGGCTTGCCCTAGAGTGTGGTCAGCCTGCTAGGGGTTGCATGAGTAACGAAAAGTGAGCATCTCTCTCCCCTCCCAGCAGCTAACACACATTGATAGCTCCTCAGCTATTGGTGGGATTTTGTGTTCAAACCCCATGCTAGCATTTTTTAGGGAGCTTGAGATTGTGCTGGCGTGCATGTTGTCACAACCGTTATGAGTTTGCATGTGCAACCGCCCTGCTGTATCCAAAAATATTGTTTCCCTGAGGTTGTCCATCACCTCTGAATAATAATCTTTCTGCCCGATTTCCCTGAGCCTTCTGGGGAGGGGTGTCACACGTGCAGCTCATTTGTGGCTGAGCAAATACATAGTCTCTTACTCTCTCTACGGTGGACAGTTGGGGGCCTCTGTGAAGTTTCATCTGTGGGGAGAGTCTTCTCTGAGGAGGGTTGAGAGAGGGATTGATCTATGGATATGATAAATCAGTAGAAATTGTTTTGATACTGTGTCCATTCAACCACATAACAGGTTCTCCCCCCAGGGCTTATGACCTATATGGTTATAGGATATCGGTCCCATTCACAGTGCCAGGAATGGATTCTGCCTCTTGGAGCGTGCCTTAGATCCAAACTGAAAGAGGTTGGTTACTTCTGCGACGTTACTGCCACTCTTGTGACATGGGCACATCTTGCCAGGCCTGTCACCATTGTAGCTTGCTGGGTGAGAGGGACGATTAATTTTCTTTTCTGATGTTTCTGATTAGCACCTTTCAGCATTATGAAAACTAGCCAGTGGGAATGAAGCTTTTAGGCCAGTACCGCCTTGATTTTCCCATGCTCTGTACTCAAGCATGTAGGTCTTTGTCAATAGGGTCTTCCCACCAAGTTCTGGAGAGTAGCTGGGTGGTGGTGGTGGTGGTACACACCTTTATATTTTTGGTTGTGAGCCTAGCCTTTAACGGCTGAGCCATCTCTCCAGCCCTGGTATACACCTTTAATCCCAGCATTCAGGAGGCAGAGGTAGGCAGATTTCCAAGGTCAAGCCCAGCCTAAGCTACAGAATGAGTTCCAGGACAGCCAGGGCTACGCAGAGAAACCACTTCTCAAAAAAGAATGTATTTTCATAGCCTATAATGCTTGCAGGGTGTCTATGGGATCTCATTGTAACCCCATACCAGGTACTGGTGTTTTTAGATGCTAGCATGTGGTGTATAGTTGAGGTATTCTCCCCGGACCTCCACTGTGGGGTTATTTGATTAAAAGTATTCTTATATATGTGTGTAACTTAGGAACTTTCTATGACAGTAGGTTTCTATATACCCACCAACTGATGAATGGATAATAAAAATGTGGTACATTTACACAATAGAATATTGAGCTGTTCGTAAAAATAAAATTAAGCCTTACACCTTGGATCCCAGCACTCAGGAGGCCAAGGAAGGTAGATCTTTGTGAGTTTAAGGTCACCCTGGTCTACAAACTACAAAGGCAGTTCCAGGTCAGCCAGGGCTGCACAGGGAAACTGGATAGAACTAGAAACAGCCATTCTGAGTGAGGTAATCCAGACACAGAGAGGCAAACACCACATGTGTTCTCTCGTTTGCACATGCCAGCTTGGGCTCTCTCGATAAGTGTGTTTGACTTCACCTATCCACAGAGAACAGAAAATAATGAGGGGCCATGGAGGGGTGGGAACGTCCGAAAGAGGGAAGACAACATAGTGGTATAAAGGGTAAAGGAAAAACAGAACAGGAAGGGTTAAATTGAGCTGGAGGAGTGGTGGGCAGAGTAGGAAAGGGAATATGGGGAGGGATACTAAAGGCCTTTTGAAAAAGCCACACCTGCCATCTGCAGTCCAAGACTAACAAGACAGGACTCTCATGATCCAACAGGTGGGCCCGATGGCAAACAAGGAACACACAGGAACTCCAGGACTAGGGGCCCGGCAGGCACCACTGAGCTGTTCACTGGATCCAGGTCCTATAAGGAATGTTCTGGTTGGCTCAGGATCCATTGGTGGAATTAATCAGAAGCACTGAAGAAGATGCAGACAGAAACTAAGAGCCTAAGGAGATTCTGTGTGAACGCCTTCATGGTGACTGTCTCAGTCAATCATACAATATCCCAACTCTTTAAAAACTGTATCTGAAAGATTTATTTAATTTGTTTTATGTGGGTGTTTTGCCTGCTGGTACGTTTGGCATGCCTGGTGCTTGTGGAGGTTAGAAGACATCTGATATCCTGGAACTGGAGTTACAGATGGTTTGTGAGCCACCGTGTAGGCACTGGAAACTGAACTCCTGGTCCTCTAGAAGAGTGGCCGATACTCTTAACCATGTAGCCATCTTTCTGACCCTACAATTTCTTTAATCTCTTGATACTCAGTAACAGAATTAAGTTCTCTCATATGCAATCAGCCATGAGACCGACAATTGACATCAAAACCTCACAGTGCATTGAAGAAAGGTAAAAGATTTGATTTAGTTAATGAAAATGCAAAAGATTTTGAGCTGTTACTTTGGGATTCAAATTGCAAGAGGTCCTGCAATGGAACTACACTTACTGCTGGGACGTGGTGTTTATTGTGTGCCATTCCCTCAGTGCTGAGTTCTGGTATATGCAATGCGTTGTTACCCTCGGTGTTGGGGTGCAGTGTGCCATGGCTTTGTAAGAGACACTGTTGGGAGGCAGTGACCTCTTCAGCTTACTGCAGACCCCTAGTGCTCTGAAAACTACAAGATGGATGAATGAATGAGTGAATGGATGAATGAGTGAATGGATGAATGACTGGATGGATGAATGGATGAATGGATGAATGAATGAGTGAATGGATGAATGAGTGGGTGGATGAATGAATGGATGGATGAAAGAGTGAATGGATGGATGAGTGAATAGATGAATGAGTGAATGAATGAATGAACACCAGAGGAATTTCTCGCAGGGCCCAGGTGGTCCCTGAGAAAGTCTGGTTCCAGACTTTAGGATCAGGCTTATAGGAGAATCCT
Organism: Rattus rattus; assembly: GCF_011064425.1. NCBI lineage: Eukaryota > Metazoa > Chordata > Mammalia > Rodentia > Muridae > Rattus > Rattus rattus. The sequence continues at coordinate 2,615,805 of NC_046162.1, forward strand.
GTGTCTGTCCAGCTCTGAACATATGGGCAGAGCGAGCTGAGGCCCTGGGTCATTCATTCTAGACTTGGACACTGAGGTTCCGTCCTCATGGATCCTCCAGGCTACTGAATGTGGGAAGGACCCCACAGAAGAGGGACAGGAGAACTGGCAGAGGCCCAGTGAGGGTTCTAGGTAGTGCTTAGAGGTCATCAGCCTTCCAGGGGCTGAGGGTGTGGGAATAAGTAGATCTCCCTCTTCAGTGATGGAAAGAACCTCTAAGATGTTGTATAAAGTGTCCTTTTGAGCACACTGGGATGATGCTAGAAGTGGAGAATGGACCAGTGTGTGTGTGTGTGTTGAGAAGGATTAAGAGTTTGGGCATTGGGGTTGGGGATTTAGCTCAGTGGTAGAGTGCTTGCCTAGGAAGCGCAAGGCCCTGGGTTCGGTCCCCAGCTCCAAAAAAAAGAACCAAAAAAAAAAAAAAAAAAAAGAGTTTGGGCATTAAACCCAACATGGTGGCTCACACCCCTTTTTCACTTCCTTCCTTCCTTCCTTCCTTCCTTCCTTCCTTCCTTCCTTCCTTCCTTCCTTCCTTCCTTCCTTCCTTCCTTCCTTCCTTCCTTCAAGACAGGGTTTCTCTATGTAGCCCTGGCTGTCTTGGAACTCACACTGTAGATCAGGCTGGTTTCAAACTCAGATATTCCCTGACTCTGCCTTCTGATTGCTGGGATTAAAGGTGCTCTCCACCACCCAGCGCTGGGAGGCAGAGGCAGAGGCAGAGGCAGAGGCAGAGGCAGAGGCAGAGGCAGAGGCAGAGGCAGAGGCAGAGGCAGAGGCAGAGGCAGAGGCAGAGGCAGAGGCAGAGGCAGAGGCAGAGGCAGAGGCAGGCCAGTCTGTATGTGTTCGAGGTCAGCCTGGTCTACACAGCAAGGTTTAGAACCGTCGAAGCTACATAGAGAGACCCTATCACCCCCAACGAGGTTATTGACAGTCTTATTCAGTGGGCCAAAGAAGAAATATTAAGGGAAGCTAGAAAGACACAGAAATCTGTGAAATGAAAACATCACATCAAAAACACATGGAGTGCTGCCAAAAACCATGCTGGGAGGGAATGGGGAGCTCTATGGTTCATGCAGAGGAACTCAGAGCCCCAGAGGCCAGAAGAGCCGATGAACGCAGCAGTCACATAATGAAGGGAATGACCATCCCAGGAGCGACTGAGACTAAACTCAAGGCAGGGAGGAGAGGCTAGGGATCGGTATAACACGTTCCCACAAACCTGTCAGGAGAAAAACGCTGGGGTCTGGAAGGCATGTCTAATGTGGCCATCTTCACCAGAAGATGACATTACACCAGAATCCATGATGACCAGTCACATATTGTCTTCTAATGCCCAGTCCCAGTATGCTGTAAGACAAATCATTTGCTCACCTTTGCTCCCGCAAACCTGGTTTAAATGCTTAGTCAACAGCAGAGGCGAAGTGGGGGTTTGTAAATGCTCTAATTTTATTCTTTGATACTCCCTTGCCTTCACACTTTCCAAGATTGCTGGCCAGAGTCAGATGCGACTGTGAATAATGTATCACGTTTGGGAGATGGCTTTTCATGATTAGATGGTGGTTATAGATTTGGGGGAGTCCCCACAGAAGGGGAGGCACTATCCCATCAGGGGCACCTGCTACCAACCGGATTCCCTTGGGGGCCTTCGCCAACATCATGCATGGTGGAGAGCAGATTCGTCGCTGTGGGGCCTCCCTTCTGCTGCTGTCCTCATGGTGGGATGAAGATGAGGAGACAGGGTCCCGGAGCCAGAGGAAAATTATGCCTAGATGGCTGAGGGCTTCCTCGCCAATTACATGAGTTCTTGACTTCTCTAACTCCATGACAGCAGATTTCAGGTTCCCAGGTAGGGGTGACCAGGCCTGGGGATACTTGACTTCCAAAGTTTCACACCCCATGCTTTCCTGACTAGGGCAGATCCCACCCTCCCTGAAGCACATTCTCCTTATGAGAGATACCCAAGGGAGGCAGGGCCCTGTTTGTCACTGTGTGTAGCTCAGGCGGTGTGTACAGTAGCGAAACTGATACCTCCTTAATCACGTTTCAGTCACACACTTAACATGAGCTTATGAGCAAAGGCTGCTGGTTGTCACCCTGCATGAAAGTCATCCTGTACCCTGGGTGACCCTGACATCATGGTCTCTCTACCTTAGCCTTCAGAGTGCTGGGGTTCCAGACATGTGCCACCAAGCCTCACTGAGGTGATAAGGCTGCTCTCTGTGCCTCAGTTTCCTTACATCTAACAGAAGCTCCCTGACCTAGAGTCTCAGTGGGATCCTCTAACACTGTGGGCCTATGATTTAGAACAGGACTGGGGAAGGGTGGGAAAGTCCCTGGCTCTCAGGCCTGTATCTAATCAGCCTAGTCATCAGGCTCCAGCCAGTCTGAGAACGTTAGAAAAGGCCTTCCCATTAAGTATCCCATCTGTGGTGAAGACCACAGGACCTGGGTAGATGTGGTGGACACATTACCAAAGTGCATCATGGGGACTTAGGCTACAGGAGTGGACTTGTCTTTGGCAAGTTTTATGGGGATTCTGATTCTATTGTTGCCTATTGTTGCCATCGTCGTCTTCTTCTCTTCTTCTTCTTCTTCTTCTCCTCTTCCTCTTCCTTCTTCCTTCTCCTCCTCCTCTCCTCCCTCCCCTCCTCCTCCCTTCCTCCTCCCTTCCTCCCTCCCTTTTTCTTCCCTCCCTTCCTCCTCCTCTTTCCTCCTCCTCCCTCCCTCTAATTCATGATCTGAGAACAGGATAGAGTTAACTAGATAAAATTAATAAGCTAGCAGAGAGATGTCCACACACTGCATCCATATTTTGCTATGATTAACATTCTATAGTAAAATGATCCATGCATTACAGTCAAGCGAATCAATGGCAATTCAGTCCACAGCTATTTAAGTTTGTCTGTTTGGGGATTTTGTTTTTGTTTTTTGAGACAGGGTCTCTCTATGTAGCTTCAGATGTAGCTTCGGTGTAGACCAGGCTGGCCTGAAACTTAGAGATCTGCCTGTCTCTGCCCTCCAGGTACTAGGATTAAAGGTGTGGACCATCCTCATGGACCCAGCCTCAGTTCATTTAAAATGCAGTTCACTTTCCCTGAATGTCTGATTTCTGTTACAGGTTATCTGTATATTATGTGTTGAGGGTTCTGCCTACATGCATGTCTGCACACCAGCTGTGTGTTGGACAATCTGGAACTGGAGTTAAGACAGCTGTGAGCTGGGAATTAAACCCATGCCCTCGGGAAGAATACACAGTGCCTCTAACTTCTGAGCCATCTTTCCAGCCCCTGTTGTATGACTGTTATCAGTTAATCAGAATCTTTTTTTTTCCCCAGACGGGGTCTCTTGTAACTCAAGATAGTTTCTGTGTAGCTAAGGCTGGTTCTGATCCTCCTGTCACTGTCTCCCAAGTTCTAGAATCACAGGTGTACAGTATGCCTGGCTTCTTCTTTCTGTTGATCCTCTGTTACTGTAAAATTATAAAAATGCTTTCTTTTTCACCACACTTGGTCCGGCACTGCAGTGCCCCAAGATATCTGGTAGATATCTTCATCTCGGTCAGCAAAGCGTCTCAACTGCTTTGCTCCATCCCATATCACACTGCCAATGGCTTCTCTCTGAGCCTGGCAACAATCTCTCTACCCATCCAGTTCCCAAGGCAGGTTGCCACCATGCCAGACATACACATCCCAATTCCATGGCAGCCTAGTGTCTCCAGCCACCGCTTACCCTCTTAAACTTAAATCGCCACAAGAAAGAACACACAACACAATAACCTTTGGTCTAATTGATAATATATAATTTGCTCATCTAGTCACACAAAGCCCTGTACACATCCATCCCTTAAGAACATCCATATCAACCTGTAAAGGTGCAGAGAGGAATCTTAACATCCGCCTCCGTGTTCTCTCCACTGCCTCTCCTGCCTCCTCCAGTCTCCTCCTCTCTCTAAAGCTTTTCTCCTGCCCGCTCTTCCTTCTCATTCAATGACAGGCCTCGTTCTATCTTGTACCTGCCTTCACCTGTATGGCATCCTACAATCCTCTTGGTGGCTTTGTAGATCAATGGTCGGGATGTTGCAGCATGGCCCCTTCTCTTGAGGTTTGCTAGATGCTTCCCTGGAGATTCTTGAGAGGAAAGAATGAGGTGTCTTTCCCTCGTGTTATAGCAAGGTCCCCACAAACTCTTTGTGAACAATCTGCATCATATGTTTTATGTGGTTTCAAATACACTGCATAGTCAAGAATAACCTTGAACTTCTGATCCTCCTGCCTCTACCTCTTGGGTGTTGGGATTAGAACTGTGCACTACAATTGTCTGTTTGCTGTTTGTTTGCTTTGTGGCCTGGGAATCAAACTAAGGTCTTCGTACATGCTAAGTGAATATCAACTAAACCATGTTCCTAGCTCTTCTTTTCCTCTTCCAAATAGCCATACTACTAGCCAATAGGTTCTTGCCTTGAACACCAGCACCCTGTGTACAGCTATTATAGGCATGGGCCACAGATCCTGCACACTGGGCAAATGGGGGCCATACTGCATCCTAGGGCCAAATCTCAATTTGCCTAGAATAGCACTTTCCCTTCTTGAGCTTCTCAATAGAGATGTGGGGGTGTGTTCTGCCAGGAGGCTTCATGGTGAAGTCTTTCCTAACGCTTACTGGTATGATCTATGGAGCCTCCTGTATGAACATTTTAGTTCATGAGGATAGTGTGTGTGTGTATATGTGTGTGCATGTGTGGGTGTTTGTGTGTCTATGCCCACACTCAACTCAAACATGGCCCAGATGTAAGTTTTAGGACAAAACTGAAACTAGAGATTGTCTCTGAACAGGCTGAAATGAAAGAGGATATAAACAAGAAGACGGACATCTCATGTGCACATTTGGAAAGCTTGACATTGTGAGGACAGCAGTTCTGCCCTTGCCACTGGTGCAATGACTATCAAAATCCAGAACTGGAAAATCACAGCCCTCAAACTCACAGGGTAGCAATCAACCCCAGACAGTCAGAGGAAGACTGGAAGCAGGAAAAAGCTGGCAGACTCGCATTCCCAATTTTGTAATGTGTAAAGCTTTAGGAGCCCACCGTTTGTTTAACATTGGCATGTGAACAGACAGCAATGGAACAGGGCTGGGATGCAGGAGCAAGCCCACACAGAGATGCCCATCACAGAGATGTCAATCACAGAGATGCCAATCACAGAGATGTCAATCACAGAGATGCCCATCACAGAGATGTCAATCACAGAGATGTCCATCACAGAGATGCCAATCACAGAGATGCCCATCCATTTATTGACAAGGGTGCCAGGAGCCTTCTCTGGGAAAGGGAAGGGTCTCTTCATCAAATGGTGCTGGGACAACAGAATCCCTTGTGCACAGAGATGAAGCCTCTTACCTACCTCATACCATGTAGAAGTTAACAGGAGCCAGACGTGGCAGTGCACGTCTGCCATCCTAGCTCTTGGAAAGCTGAGGTAGAAACGATTGTGGATTTGAGATCAACTTGGAATATAAAAACCTTTCTAAAAGATCAAAAACTATCAAACAGCAACAACAAACAATACCCTCCCCCCAAACACACAACCAGATTCTCCCTCACTTTGGGCGATGGACTTTTAGGGTCTGTTCTCCCCAAGCCTGAGAAACAACAAACAAACAAACAAGGAACACTAGATGAATTGGACTCTGTTAACATTTATGTGGCCCAGTGGTTAAGAGCATGAAAAGGGCCTGAAGAGATGACTCTATGCTAAGAGCATATGTTGCTTCTTGGGACTGAGTTCCGTTCCCAGCATCCACATGAGTAGCTCACAACTGCCTGTAATTCTAGCTCCAGAAGACCTGACGTCTCTGGTCTCCCAGAGGACCTGAACATACAAACATCCACAAGTACACATAGTTGTTTTGGAAAATTAAAAAAAAAATCATAACTCAGAAGTAAAAGGGGGAATTGACTAGAGAGGGGGCTTGGCAGCGAAGAGGTTGACAGCTCTTGCAGAGGACTATGTTCTAAACCTCAGCTCCCAGCACCATGTTGGACAGCTCAACACTGCAGTACTGCCTGTGACTGTGCCGCAGGGAACCCGATGGCCTCTTCTAACCTTCAGGGGCACACACATGCATGCACACACACATGCACACAGAAACACACTCATGTACATTCACACACACATTCACACTCATACACACAGTCACATATACACACACTTTCACACACACACATTCACACACACAGTCACACAATTCTCTCTCACACACTCTCATGCACACACATTCATATACACATTCACACACAAACACACTCACACACATTCATATACACACTCATGCACACACACTCTCACATGCATGCACTCACGCAATATTCACACACACACACCTCTCACACACATTCATACACATTCACACAAACACACTCACATTCACAAACACACACAATCACACACACAATCACACACACATTCTGTCTCTGTCTGTCTCTATCATGCACACACACACACACACACATTCATGATATGCAGATGTCAGTGGGAAGACACTTGGTATCATCTATCACTCAGGAAACACAACATGAACCACCCACGAGTCCTCCTCATCGGAACAAGAATGTCTATCTTAACAAGGGCCCTGGACTAGTAAGACGGCTCAGTATGTGACAGCATGGGCACTAAGATCAACAACTAAGAAGTGGGGGCCTCATGAAACCGAAAATCTTCTTTAAGACAAAGGACACTGTCAATTGGACAAAGAGGCAGCCTACAGAATGGGAAAAGATTTTCTCTTTATCACCTCCACATCCAACAGAGGTCTGATACCTGGAATATATAATGAACTTAACAAATTAGATATTAAAAATAACCAAGTAAAAATGGGGTACATATCTAAACAGAGAATTATGGAGGAATCTCGAATGGCTGAAAAACACTAAAAGAAATGTTCACAGTCCTTAGCCATCGGGGTAATGCAAATCAAAACTACTTCGAGATTCCACTTTAGTAAAACTGGCAAAATGGCTAAGATCAATAACACAAGTGACAGCTCATGCTGGCAAGGATGTGGAGGAAGGGAACATGCCTCCATTGCTGGCAGGAGTGTAAACTTGTACAAACGCCATGGAAATCAATATGGTTGCTCCTCAGAAAGTTGGAGAGGCGATCTGCCTCAGGACCCAGCTATTTCACCCTTGGGCATATACACAAATGACATCCATCCTACCACAGGGCACTTGCTACTTAACCATGTTCATTGCTGCTTAATTCTTGACAGCCAGATGTTCCTCAGTAAATGAATGGATAAAGAAAAATGTAGTACATTTACCCGACAGAATATTACTCAACTGTTTAAAAAAAATCATGAAAATTACAGGCGAATGGGCAGAACAAGAAAAACAATCATCCTGAGTGGGGTCACCCAGACGCAGAAAGACAAGCATGGTATGTATTCACTTATTAGATGTTAGCTGTGAAGTGAACGGTTAGCCCACAAACCTAGGGTAGACCCATATATGACTGGAAAAAAAGGAATTATTCCTAATGCTATTTTGCTATACTCATAAGTCAGTGCCTTGCCCGGAGAGGCTTCCTCTAGCAGCAGATAAGAGCGGGTGCAGAGACCCCCAACCAGAGTTATTCCAAGAGATTTTAAATTGGAGGTCTCTATTGGATCCTTGCTCTAGGAGACTGGAGAACCCATGGAAGAGGGGGAGGAAAGATTGTAGGAGTCGGAGGGGAGAGAGGAAAGCGGGAGATCATGGCTCACTGAGAAGCAGGGCTCATAGAGGCTCCTAGAGACCGAAGCAGCAAGCACGGGGCCAGCATGGGTCTGCAGTAGGTCCTCTGTGTGTTCTTGGCTGTTAGCTTGGTGTTTCTGTGGACGCCTAACAGTGGGAGCGGGTGTATCCCTGACTCTTTTGCCTACTCTAGGGACTTGTCTTCCTACAGGGTTGCCTTGTCCAGACTCAATCTGAGGGCTCTTGCCTTGTTTTATTGTGTCTATTTACTCTTTCGTCCTGTTTGACTGCCATCTCTTGGAGGCCTGCTCTTCTGTGAATTGAAAATGAAGGCTGAGCGGATCCGGGGCAGAGAGAAAGTGGGAGTAGCTGGGGGGAATGAGGGGAGGGGAAACTGTGGTTGGGATGTTTCAGAGGAGAGAAAAATCTAGTTTCAATAAAAAAATTGTCGAAAATAAACTTTTAACGTTAAGAAGAAAAGATTGCTCGTCTTTTCAAGTTTCTGAAGGCTTTTGCCGCCAAACCTGACCACCTGGGTGGAGCCCTGGGACCCACGTGGCAGAAGGGGAGAACCAACTCCTGCTTATTGTCCCGTGGTCTCTATAAATGTACTGCGGTGTGCGTGTGTGTGCGTGTGCATGTATGTGTGTGTGTGTGTGTGTGTGTGCACAAGCTTGCTGGAAAGCTAGCCCTTGGTGAGAGGAGAGAGAGAGAGAGAGAGAGAGAGAGAGAGAGAGAGAGAGAGAGAGAGAGAGCACTTGAGAAATGACATATGTGTAGATATGTACATGTGCACTTGCACATGCATAAACATGCATGCGCACACACACACACACACACACACACACACACACACACACACACACAATTTCACACAGAAACTCCCAGGAAAGCCATTTGTCTGGCTCAAAGACTTTGATTTCTGGATCACTTAAAAGTTGGGACTGCGTGAGGGGCTTCAGATTTTCACTGGCCGCTCCTTTTTTCTTTTCTTTCTTTTTTAAAACGGGGAACGCTTTTTTTATGGTGCTGCCCTACAGCCGCCTGAGTCAGGACACATCTAAAGACACTGTCATCGGGGATTCTCAGGAATTGTTTGGCACTCGCTTACCACCTCAGTGGGAGAAGAAGCCAGACTAGAAGCCTGGGTGTACTTGGTCTCTCTTCTGTGTCCGTCAGTCTGATGGAGACGGTTGGACTATTCATTCCTTTTGCTGCGCTTTTCAGAGCCTAACGTTTCCGATTAATTTTGTAAAGTTACACTCAAGCAGGGCCGTCTGGTATGTCTCACAATTAGACCGAAGTCAGACATCTCCTGACACCATCACGGATGTGACTCAGACCTCGTCGTGTCTTATCAGAAGCCTGCCACTTCGGTTCCTGGTGCTTGATGCTTGATAAAAGGCCCCCAGCCTGCCCAGAGAAGTCCCTCTGTTCCCCCTCACTGCCATGCACTTAGCCATGGACCTAGGGCGGAGAGTGGAACTTTATCAGATTTCTTAACAGAATTTTAATCACTGATTCACTTATCTGTGACTGCATTGACTCATGGTCTTCTATTTTAGTCAATGAATCTCCATGTCTTTCTTTCCTTCAGCTCCCATTCGCTATGCGAGGTTCCGACTGGGACTCCAGGGCCTCCTGCAAGCTGCTTCTGTCTTTAGGCTCCCGTTCTATTTCTTTTGCATCATCTAATTATGGAAAATAATTGCAGGCTCCTGCTGCACTTCCTTTGATCCAGAATCCTTCCACTGTCAAGTGATGTTTAGAAACCCCATCTGGGGATGGGTGCTGTATGTGGCTCTTGGAGTGTCTGCACTTTTGTCCCTTCTCAGGGGGACAAAGATAGGGATTACACATGTGTGTGTGCAAACTCAGACACACGCATGTGCATATGCAGTGCCCATGGGCACACAGACTGCCAAATGAACTCTTTCTCTGGGGAGATTTAAACAACCACCTGCCCCCTCCTTATAAAAGCACTAATGACAAAATCAAGGAGTTGATTCCAAAGTCAAACTTGGGAAACTGTGGGGCAAGTGGACCGTGCCACCAGACAGAAGAACTGGTAAGGTCGAGCAGGCTCAAAACCCGGGGAATCTCAGAATTGAGAATGGCAGGTACGGAGCCAGCTCCCTGCCAAACTACCTGATCCGGAACACGTAACCATGACACCCCACTGAGGGGACTGTGGCAATCAGTCAGGTAGCACAAAAACTTGGAGTTCTCCATGCTAACGGAGTGTTCAGCCAATGAGTGAGCTTCCCTTCCTGGGCGTTCCTTTCCACAAAAGGTATTAAATTCCTGGTTCACCCGGATTACGTCTGCCATCAAATAAAACAGTTCGGACAAGCAAGGACCATCTCCTTTATCAAGGACAGCTACGGGGGGTGTGCCTGGGGGAGGAGGCCTTCCTTGCAAAGAGCAAGGAAATCTAAATCTCCCCCAAAAGGCCGTCTCTCTTCAAACTCCTCAAGGGGACATGTGGACCCTGTCCCCAACTCCCAGTGGCACCCCAGTGGCATCTGAGTACACAGGAGGCGGGGAACCACAGCATCTGTCTCAGGCTCTGCTGTTTCCCACCAGGGGAAAGCCGGGCTGGGACCCCTATTATGGACTGCGTTCTGTCTACCCTGAGCGGCTTGCGGGTGGTGCTCACGCATGCCAGCAGCGAGGCAGACAGGCAGCCTGACAAGGAACAAGTGTTTCTTGGATTTACAGGACATGGATAAGGGATTGCTTACAGGAGGGTGAGTAAGCCCAAAGCAACTGATCTAATAGTCTCACCTCAACATGGACAAAGATTCCCCCTTCCCCACTTAACCTCCCATACTCTGTATACACTTGCATCTCCCCAGCCAATGAGGTTGTGTGCACTTAGGGCATGACTGCATAACAGCTAATGACCCTCACTATCCCTTCCTCCTCCTCCTCCTCCTCCTCCTCCTCCTCCCCTCCCCTCCTCCCCCCTCCTCCCTCCTCCTCCTCCTCCTTCCCTCCTCCTCCTCCTCCTCCTCCTCCTCCTCCTCCTCCTCCCTCCTCCTCCTTCCTCCTCCTTCTTCTTCTTCTTCTTCTTCTTCTTCTTCTTCTTCTTCTTCTTCTTCTTTTTTTGAGACAGGGTTTCTCTGTGTACCCCTGGGTGTCTTGGAACTCACCATGTAGATCAGACTGTCCTGGAACTCATGGAGATCCTCCTGCCTCTGCCACCCAAGTGCTGGGATCAGCTGTCTGGCCACCACTGTCTGGCTGGTCCCTTTTGTCTACGAAGGAATCAACTGACAACAGGCTGTTCCGATGAAGATGATAATTGTATGCTGTAGGATAGCACTCTCCGACACATCCCCGTGTGTGCACTCATGTTCACACACCCACACCTCACGCCTATGTTTTTATAGCTACAATGAAAACCTCAAGCTCTTGGTTACAATTCTCTCCCAAAGCGTCGCCCAGGTTTACTTCCTTTTTATCTTGGGCTGTTGGTCTACATCGACCTCCTGCCCACCCTCCAGGCAATGAAGAGAGCAATCGAGCACCGGGTTGCCCTAGGTCTCCCAGCAGCCCTGATTCTGGCTCCAGTCTCTGGGTAGACCCCCTTCTCTCTCCATGGGGGAAACTAAGGCACAGAGTGAGGTTATCAGCCAAAGTTTCATGTAGAGGCTCTGCCTATCCTGGTTCACTCAGTTTAGGCTCATTTCTAGGGGCTTCTATCACACCCCTAAGAGGTACCTAGCATAGGCTGGCTTTAATGTCACCATATAAGAGGCAGGTGCCTTAGGGGAGTCCTTGTTAGCATTGCACCTGGGCAGCTGGCCCAGAAGGCTGGTCACAGCCTCCCCCGCACCCACGTCTGGCATGCCCTCTGCTGGAGACACTGAGAACTGTGGCGTAGGATCAAACCAAGCTTTGCAAATCGTTGTAGCTTACATAGGAAAGCCTCAGGGTTCCGCAAATGCAGGGATGCCCAAATTTAGCAAGGCTGCAACATCCAAAAGCAGCCCACACTCATACTTCCATAATAATTGGGAAATAAGCTTGGAAGCCAACGCCAGCACTAGCTGTAAGGATTATTATACATCTTCTTGGCTTTGTGGCTTCTTGAAGCCAACAATTATTTTCAGTTACGTTTTGAAAGTTCTCACTTAAAGATCTGTTCATTTCCAGAACATCCTTGATGCTGAACTAGACTGTGTCCTCTTAACACCTCCTTTTTGGGGCAAAACTTTCTCTTTGGATCCCAGGCTAGCAGCGACACTGCTACCATACCTTCTCAGAATCTGCCATGCTGAGAACACCTTGCTCCTTTTGAATTTTGAGCCGGGATCTTTCTATGTGGTCCAGATCTCAACTCTCTTCCAGAATTACATGCATGGGCCACCACTCTCACCTCCTTACATTAGCTACTGGTTTGGTTAATCTCAGGTCTGAACCAATCAGCATTCTTGGGAGTACTAGGTCCACAGCCCCCAATTCAATGGTGCATGCAGGCCCTAACCCTTATGGGTCCTCCATGGTAGGATTCTCCTGTGTGACCTTAGGACATTCTCTCTCTCTCTGTCTCTCTGTCTCTCCCTCCCTCCCTCCCTCTCTCTGTCTGTCTGTCTGTCTCTCTCTGTCTCTCTCTCACGTTCTGCCATTTTTGGACCCCTGGCATTTCTGTCTTGTCAGCTTTGTTTGAGAGTGGTGGGGGCATCTTGTTAGAAGGTGAGTTTGCCCTCAGCTGCCCAAGGAGTCCAGATGAGTAAGTCTCTAAGGTGTGCAGAGGGCAGGGCGGGGAAGTTCTCAGCGAAACCCAGGAAGTGTCAGTGGGGACCAAGCTTGTGATGGACTAGAGTTCTGGATGAAGAGGAGACTGTAAATCCCTGACCTGCAGGACAGAGGAGCCAGACAGTGGGGTGGATGGGGAGGCAGGACAGTGTTCATCCCTGGCTCTGGAGTGGTATCTTCTGAGGAAAGGCTGGTAGCTTCTTTTTAGGTTGCCCTCCTCTGCATGGGTTGCCCCTCAGTTGATGGAATTCTCTACGAAGGGCTCAGCTTATCAGATGTCCGATAAGCAGTGCCCCCCACCCCTGCCACACACACACATCAGGAGACCTGGGTAGATGTGGCCTGGAGGTCACAATGCAGGGTTTATCTGTAGAGCTGCATCTCATGGTCAGCAGAGCCCGTTGTACCAGGACACTTGGTACTGATCTCTGCCAAGATCAGCTGATTGCTATTTTGACAAGGGGCCTCATGTGATCCTCTCCAGTGGAAAGCTGAGCTCAACCCTGAGGACTTGGAGGACTTAAGACAAATGACGCTGTTACCCCTTGTGCCTTCTTGCTCCTTTTGGGATGGCTGGCAGACACCATCATCTTCTGTCCTGTATCACTCTTGGGAAATGTTTTAGAGTGTGTCAACATGGCATACTAGGATGACACTGAGCCAGGAGTCTTCTTGAGTCCCCCTCTATATCCCAGGGACAGGATCCCCATCTGAACAGTTGGAAGAAGCACCAGTTGAGTGATGTAGAACACTCGGCTGAGAGATATCCTCAGTATGGGGCGCTCCGTCTATGGTGGAGGCCCCAAGACACAGAGCAGACCTAGTGGAGCCATATCTGCCCAGTTCTCCTGATGTGGAGGGCTGAGCCTTCCATTGGGCATTTCACCAGCTAAGGAGCAAGACACGAAGAGGGGACAAATCTGAGAAGAGGCTACCAGTCTCCTCTCAGAAGATACAGCTGCCCGGAGAGGGCTGGGGACGACCAGTGTCCTGCCTGCCCATCCACCCCACTGCCTGACTCCTCTGTCCTGCAGGTGGACCCAGAGGAGTGATCTCAGAGGCCTTCCATAGCCTGAAATACCGAGACCCCATGCAGGGTGTGTGTGCGTGTGTTTGGCTGGTCCTCTGGTTGTGCACTCAACCTCGTGACCTGTGGGCATCAGAAGGGCGGTGGGGACATATGTTACATGGAAGCTTTTGATCTAAACCATCATTTCCTTCATGTCTGGATTGGCGGGTGCTGTGTCCCTCCTCTCATGCACTCTGGTCTGGGAACATAAAAGGGCAGAGGACAGCAGGCCGATGAGAGAGGAGCCGAGACAGCCAAGGTAACATCCTTTCTCAGAGCCCCTGATGTCTCTATGTCACCCTGAAGCAGAGTAACCAAGCTTGTGACTTTGTAACCTGGTGCGCCAAGACCCCAGACTCCTGAGATGAACCTACCCTCCATCTCACGGGCCCTGGTTCCATTCTGGACTTGATAATCTGCCCACCCCAGTCCAGCCCTGTCTCCCAGCTGGACTCAGACCGTACTCCTCACTGCTTTCAGATGCTGAAGCTGCTGCTGCTGCTGGCACTGTCCCCCCTGGCTAGTCTGGTGCACGCGGCCCCTCGTGAGTTGTCTTGATCCCTCCCCGTCTCTCTCCCTGACCGTCACAGGCCACAGGAATGGGGGAGTTTGGAGAATCCCAAGGATAGGTCCGACTCGGAGGGGCAAGCCAGGACACTGAGGTTGCTTCTTGTCTTTCTCCAGACCCAGTCAAGCAGCGAGTGGGCATTGTAGGAGGACGAGAGGCTTCTGAAAGTAAGTGGCCCTGGCAGGTGAGCCTGAGATTTAAATTCAGCTTCTGGATGCATTTCTGTGGCGGCTCCCTCATCCACCCACAGTGGGTGCTCACTGCGGCACACTGTGTGGGACCGTAAGTTCCCCCCCCGGGCTTGGCATGGTGGGATGGGGGTCAAGATTATTCCCACAGCCCCCAGTGTTCCTGAGGATGTTCACATCCAAGCTGGAGCCTTCCAAAGCAGGATTGCACTCCTCTAGGCACATCAGAAGCCCAGAGCTCTTCCGCGTACAGCTTCGTGAGCAGTATCTATACTATGGGGACCAGCTACTGACTGTGAACCGGATCGTTGTGCACCCCCACTACTACACAGTCGAGGATGGGGCAGACATTGCCCTGCTGGAGCTTGAGAACCCTGTGAATGTCTCCACCCATATCCACCCCATATCCCTGCCCCCTGCCTCGGAGACCTTCCCCTCTGGGACTTCGTGCTGGGTGACAGGCTGGGGCGACATTGATAATGACGGTATGTGGCACGGACGGTATGTGGATGTCCCATCCAACCCCAACATTGGAGGGTGGGCAGAGATCCCAGTGGCTGGCCAGGGAGGATTACTAATGAGCTTCCCTCAAAGGCTGTGCTCTTTTACCCCAGAGCCTCTCCCGCCACCTTATCCTCTGAAGCAAGTGAAGGTCCCCATTGTGGAAAACAGCCTGTGTGATCGGAAGTACCACACTGGCCTCTACACAGGAGACGATGTTCCCATTGTCCAGGATGGCATGCTGTGTGCTGGAAATACCAGGAGCGACTCCTGCCAGGTGGGTCCTGTGTCCCCTCTGCATCTCACCCCTTCTGGTCTCCATATGGTGTGCTGACTGACCCTGTCTTCCCCAGGGTGACTCAGGGGGCCCGCTGGTCTGCAAAGTGAAAGGTGCCTGGCTGCAAGCAGGAGTGGTCAGCTGGGGCGAGGGCTGCGCAGAGGCCAATCGTCCTGGCATCTACACCCGGGTGACGTACTACCTGGACTGGATTCACCGCTATGTCCCTCAGCGTTCCTGAGACCCATCCAGGGTCAGGGAGGAACCAGGCACCTGCTGTCTTTAACTCACTGCTTCCTGGCCAGATGGAACCCTGGCCTTCTTTGTACTCTGTCTCCCCTGTCTTCCGGGTGTCCCTCTGAGCCCCCACTCTGTTCCACCTTGAGTCCCTCGCCACTCCTGTCCCCTCTGCCTCCCACCACACACAGCTGCACTGTGCGGCTCGCTCTTTTCTGTGGCTCATTAAAGTATGTGAAAATTTTGCTCCAAGAGTTCAAGGTCATCCTTGTCTATGTATTGAGTTTGAGGCCAGTCTGAGATATGTGAGACACCATCTCAAGACCATAAAAATAAAAAGTAAGTTCAAGCAGTGGCACATCTGGGTGCTCTGGTCACCCAGTGGCACATCTGGCTGCTCTAGCCATGCAGCGGCACATCTGGCTGCTCTAGCCATGCAGCTGCACATCTGGCTGCTCTAGCCATGCAGTGGCACATCTGGCTGCTCTAGCCATGCAGTGGCACATCTGGCTTCTCTAGCCATGCAGTGGCACATCTGGCTGCTCCGGTCACACAGTGGCACATCTGGCTGTTCTAGCCATGCAGTGGCACATCTGGCTGCTCCGGTCACACAGCAGCACATCTGGCTGCTCTAGCCATGCAGTGGCACATCTGGCTGGGTATTCTCATTTGCGCCTCTTGGCCCTTGGGTGCTCATGGCTGTTCCTGCACACACATACGCCTATATCTGAAACTTTCTGCTGAAGGGAGCTGTTGGCCCACGGATGGGCCCCACTGGGGTGTCTATTTCCTGTTGGTTGGAATGTCACCCATGTTCCATAACCCTGCCACAGCACTGCTGCCTCTTTCTCTCCTGCCTTCTTTCAGCTGTTCTGTATTGAGATACATCTGATGAGGGCGAGGTCCACATTTTATGATTAGTGCTGAGAGCTGACCTTTCCCTTTCTTGGATGGAGCCCTCATCCTTGATGGGGAAATTAGGTCAGCTGTCCCACCAGTGCTAGGTGTCATCTCTGGGGGTGTGTGTGTATCACACTCTTAACCGCTGAACCATCTCTCGGCTTCCTTAGTTCTCATTTTTAATGTGAAACATAACGGACCCATCTATCACAAAAATAAAAGGTAACGGAATTCAGTCCCTTGTCCCTCCAGCCTGCCCATCTCACTCTTAGGGTGCTGTGGATGCTGATGGGTGGTGACAATCTGATAAGGGCATTCAGCCACCCTTTAGTGGAGGATGGGGGGATGGGAAGATGCAGAGTGGACTAGGATCCCCAGTGGAAGAAGCTCAGCCCAGCTCAGCCCAGCTCAGCCCAGCTCAGCCCAGCTCAGCCCAGCTCAGCCCAGCCCAGCTGAGCTGAGCTGTCAGGTGACAGATAAAAGTGGTCCTTGGCTTCATCACTGCCATGGGCTACAGGGGCCAGGCCTA
Source organism: Rattus rattus (assembly GCF_011064425.1). NCBI lineage: Eukaryota > Metazoa > Chordata > Mammalia > Rodentia > Muridae > Rattus > Rattus rattus. The sequence goes on from NC_046162.1 coordinate 2,632,609, forward strand.
GCTGAGAGCTTTCAGTGGGCAACACACAAACCCACTGTCTCAGCCAGAGGCCAGGACCCGGGTGAGCAGCCTACTTTAGCAGGCTCTGGCTCTCCTTGGGGTCTGAGATACAGGAGACTCTGGTAGAACATGCGCTCTCTCTCTCTCTCTCTCTCTCTCTCTCTCTCTCTCTCTCTCTCTCTCTCTCTCTCTCTGGTGATGTGGTGTGGTGTCTGTGTCTGTGTCTGTGTCTGTGTCTGTGTCTGTGTCTGTGTCTGTGTCTGTGTCTGTGTCTGTGTGTGTCTGTTTGTGTCCAGGGCCAGGCTACCCTGCCCTTGCTTTTCTGTCAGGTGGAAACAAGAATCCACTCCTGTCAGACATGGATGGAGTTTAGTCTGGGTAGCCGACCTGGCAGGAGAGTGTTGAGGGCTCTACAGGGAGTCGGGTAACAGTGTATGTAGGTGTGTGTGTGTGTGTGTGTGTGTGTGTGTGTGTGTGTGTGTGTGTGTGTGTGTGTGTGTGTGTGAGAGTGTGTGTGTGTGAGAGAGAGAGTGTGTGTGTGTGCGACTATGTGTGTATGTATGTGTGAGTGTGTGAATAGAGTGTGTGTGTGTGTGTGTGTGTGTGTGTGTGTGTGTGTGAGAGTGTGTGTGTGTGTGTGTGTGTGTGTGTGTGTGTGATTGGGTCTGCAAATACCAAAAGCAAAAGGAGGTGGGACAGATAGGGGCCCCGAGGTTCTCCTATAGGGACCCAGAGAGAGTTTAGAAGTGTGTCTGATTCCATAAAAACACAGTGACATCAGGCTTGGGATGACTTGTAAGAACACATGGACCCCCTTCCCTCCACTGCCTGCCATATATTGGGGTAAATTGGTAGACAGGTCTCGTGTTCCCAACAGTCCCCTCTCAGGTGTATGGCTACCTAAGGGAGGCCAGTCACAGGGGCTGGGCTGATAGTGTACTTGTCTGTCACTAAGTCAAACATTTCGAATGCACCCTTGTGCTGTGGGCAGGTGGGCAGGAAGCAGGCAAAATTTACCCTGAAGGAGCCACGAGCAACTCTCTCTTTTTTTTTTTCGGAGCTGGGGATCGAACCCAGGGCCTTTCGCTTGCTAGGCAAGCGCTCTACCGCTGAGCTAAATCCCCAACTCCCACGAGCAACTCTCTACTGACGGTTTCCCCACATCTAAGAGGGGATTCCTGACCTCAAAAGTGTCAGTGGACCCTCCAATCTTGGGTCTGTGATTTGGAGCTGGAAAAAGTTTCTGGCTCTGGCCACACCCTTGGCCAGCAGATCATTATGCTCCAGACGGACCAGCGCCCTATGCAGGCAGCCAGATCTGACTCTCTTTATCTTGGATGGAGTTAGGAGACTCGGGGCTGGATATGAGAACAGGGACACAGAGGAGCTTATGTCCTCAAGAGGGCCGGCCCCTCTGTGGAGCCTTGGAGGCTGAGAATCTAGAGGCTGGGAGATGCATACTCTGTAGGAACCGAGGCTGTGCTGCCTTCTCTCTACACTGGGAGAGGAGAAGCTGGGTGTGGACAGCTCGGTCCTACTCTGTCCCTGCTATGTTCTGTGTCACTGGACTTGTCCCTTGCTGCCAAGGCTGGGTGTAGCCTTCATGTGAGACAAATGAAGTGACAGCCCCTCCCTGTGGTGTGCAACAGGATCAGGTGAGGAGCCCGTATCCTTCTCCTTCCTGCCCTGCAGCAGGTGTAAGGCCATCCCTACCCAACCCCATTCTGGAAGGCCCAGGGCTGGGCAGGGGGACAGGGTGGTCCTACCTCTGCTGTGGGAAGACACCATGGCCCTGGGGCCCTACTGTGGCTTCCTACTGCTTCTGGCTGTTCCTGGTGAGTGAACTGGCTTGGGGTCAGTGTGGCACTGCATGTATATCCTGTCCTGGGCTGGGAGTGGGCCTGCTTCCCCTCTGGACCCTCCCCTGCATTCTCCTTATTTTCCACTCTGGGCTGGATCCCTGAGAAATCTGGGAGCCAGGTAAGAGGGATCTGGGTACCTTGAGGTTTGGGTACAGGTGAGCAAAAGCCAAGTTCTTCATGGTGGGCCTCTGCCTTGTCTGGGCTTCTCAACTGGGTCACTTGGCCATCATTGCTGGAAACAGGCTTGGGTGTATGTGTGGGGACACCTACAGGATCAGATCCTGGTAGGACCCACCTCAAGGAGGACCTAGAGGTTGTGAGGGCTGAGACTGGTCCAACACTCACTATCTCCCAACTGTTGTTTATGGCCCATGGCTGGTCCCACCCTACCCTGGGATTGGGATGGCAGTTGGCCAAGTCACAACCACCTAGCTGGGCCCCACCCAGCTGGGCCATACCTCCCTGACTAGATCCTAGCTTTAGCTGCCCAGGATGCGAACAGCTACCTTAGGGTCCTTGGGACCTTGCATGGGGCAGTGCTTAGGCCCACAGGACCAGAGTCACCCCCATGGACAGCTCCCCTAATCCTTCTGTCTCCATCCTTCAGGTATCTCCTGCGAAGCTCTACAGTCAGGTACGTCTCCAACAGATATTTCAGGGTTAGAGACCAGTCCTGGCAGGCAGACCCTAGAGGGGCAGTGGCTATGGTGGGGGAGAGTGACCTGGCCCAGGGAGGCTATGCACTTACTTGCCCCAGGCATCCCTGGTATTGTGGCTGATGGGACACAGGCCAGCTTTGCCTGGGAAGCTGCACATCTGCCCCATCTGTATCTTTGAGAGTCACTTTAGATCTCCTGTGCAACGTGCTGGTCCCTACAGCCCCTCCCTTTCTTCTGCTGATGTTGCTCTTGGGAAAGAGACTCAAGGCATCTTATTAGACGTCTTCAGGACTTACCTGGTGTTCTGGGTGGAAGGGGTGGGATCTCTTCTATTTCTTTTTTTTTTGGTTCTTTTTTTTTTTTTTTTTTTCGAGCTGGGGACCGAACCCAGGGCCTTGCGCTTCCTAGGCAAGCGCTCTACCACTGAGCTAAATCCCCAACCCTCTATTTCTTTTTAAATCAGTGTGAACCCAATTTCCAGTTTCATTCTGCCGTACAGATTAAGAGGGAAGCCCTCCCCTGTGGGTGATCTCTAGATTTTTTCATGAGAAAAAAAAAAAGAAGTTGAGGTGAAATTTACATCAAATTTACCCACGATACAGTGTAGCATTTGGTGACATTTAACACATCTCCAGTGTTTTGGGATATCACATCTATCTAATTCCAAACATCATTCTAAAACGGAAAGCCCATTCTCACTGGGAAGGCATCCCCCCACCCCCAGCCTCCGGGGGGCCTCCACAGCTCCCATCCATCACTCTCAGCCCTTCCCCACATCTTTAATTCCAGGCAGTAAACCGCTTACCCAGTTCCACTGAGCTATCTTTCTAAGGAGCCTGCCTCAGATTCCAAGACGCACAAACTTATTGCTTCTAGGGCAGCAGTTCTCAGCCTGTGGTTGCAACCCCTTGTGGGAGGTCAAACTCTTTCACAGGGTTCCCCTAAGATCATTTGCATACCAGATATTTATACTATGATTCATAACAGCAAAGATACAGTTATGAGGTCGCAATATAAATGATTTTATGGTTGGGGGTTTCCCCAATATGAGGAACTGTATTAAAGGGTCCCAGTATTGGGAAGGTTGAAAACCACTGTTTTGGGGCATGCACCCACAATGTGTCTGGAGAGAGACCGGCGGATGGGGAGCAGAGACATGTGTAGAGTCCCCAAGATGCTAGGGTTCCCAAGATGGGAGTCACGGAGAGCTCCTAGACAAAGGGCATTGAGCAGAATGCCAGTCTTTGGATCCCCTAGCCAACAGTGCCTCTTCTGGATCAGGGTGTGGCCAGCCCCAGGTTTCACATGCAGGAAGTCGAATCGTGGGAGGGCATGCTGCCCCAGCTGGTGCATGGCCGTGGCAGGCTAGCCTCCGTCTGCACAAGGTGCATGTGTGTGGAGGATCCCTGCTCAGTCCAGAATGGGTACTCACAGCAGCCCACTGCTTCTCTGGGTGAGTTACCTCATGAAGCCTGACTGCCTGGGCTTATGGGCAGTGACAGCAAACAGGACCTTGCTTGACCTGTGACTCACCCTTGGGTCCAAGGTTCCCTATTCATTAGAGAAAACTACATTAAGGTCCACCCACCTGAAGTGGCAGCCTGCAGCCCCAGTGGGAGTGGGTGGGGCTCCTTTCCCACATCCGCCATGGGAGGAGAATGCAATCTCTATCGGGCATAAGTGTGCTCCTGGCCACCCATCTAGCTTGTATCCAGAAGTATCCTAAACCTAGTCAGCCCAAAGCCCTTCCACTTGTCTTGTACACTTCTGGAACTGCTGTTCCTGGTTTGGGGAGGGTTTCTTGTCCCCAGGATGCCAGACACCTTCCAGCCAAAGGTGGCAGGACCAAAGACTGCTGTCCTTGGGTCCTTAAGTGGGAGGCACTGCCAGGTTCAGGCCCATGTACACAGTAGCTGTTTTTGTGCCGAGTACCGAGGACAGATGGGACACTGGGAGGGGTGGGCGGTGGGTATTGGTGGTGGTCGTCATTGTTGGAGGGGGACACTCACGTCTCTCCCTGCCTCCCAGGTCTGTGAACGCGTCGGATTACGAGGTGCACTTGGGGGAGCTGACGATCACACTGTCTCCTCATTTCTCCACCGTAAAGCAAATTATCATGTACTCTGGCGCCCCAGGACCACCGGGGTCCAGTGGGGACATTGCCCTGGTGCAGCTGGCCACCCCGGTGGCTCTTTCCAGCCAGGTCCAGCCTGTGTGCCTTCCAGAGGCCTCAGCTGACTTCCACCCTGGGATGCAGTGTTGGGTGACAGGCTGGGGCTATACACGGGAGGGAGGTAAGGAGCCCCTTCTGAAATCCCCCACCATGGGGATAAGGGAAGGTAAGGGGGGCTACCTGGGGAGGAGCAAGAGCCACTGGTGCCACCACTTGCTCCTAGTGGCCTTGCCTATCCCCCTTAAAGACCAACCACCTATTGGCCTCTGTCAAGACCCACGTCTGACCCACAGACTGGGGCCTGACAAGGCCAGCATGGTGGGACTTTAACTACATGAGGGATGCGCCTGCCGTGTGTTTGCTCCCAGCACAGTGAGGCCGGTCACTCAACCTCCTCCCGAACCTTCCTTTCTCTCAGAGCCTCTGAAACCCCCATACAATCTTCAGGAGGCCAAGGTCTCTGTGGTGGATGTAGAGACCTGCAGCCAGGCTTACAGCAGCTCCAACGGCAGCCTCATTCAGTCAGACATGCTATGCGCCTGGGGCCCTGGGGATGCCTGCCAGGTGAGCTGGCTGGGAACATGGAGGAATGGTACGCCATGAAGCATGGTGAGAAACCCCCAAGTCCTTAGAACCCCATCTTGTTCTGACCTTCTGTCCTGCAGGATGACTCTGGAGGGCCACTAGTCTGCCAGGTGGCTGGGATCTGGCAGCAGGCTGGTGTTGTCAGCTGGGGTGAGGGCTGTGGCCGCCCTGACCGCCCTGGCGTCTATGCTCGGGTTACTGCCTATGTAAACTGGATCCACCGCCACATCCTGGAACCAGGGGGCTCAAGAATGCAAGGGCTCTCCTGGATTCCCCTCCTGGCTGGCCTCTTCTTGCCAAGTCTCTTCCTGCTGCTGGTCTCTGGAGTCGTGATGGCCAAGTACTGGCTGGGCTCTCCCTCCCACCCAGCCTTGGAGTTCTGACTGAGGTGCCACAACCCAAGTGTCTTTCTTAAATAAGTTAGTGTTTATTCAGATTTGCCTTGCCCCTCCCCTCCCCTCCCCTTAGCTTTGACTTAGGAAGCCAAGTTTTCTGCATCAGATTATTGCAACATTTAACCTGAATTTGTAGAAACGGATGACATAAAGCAAATGGATGTCAAATGAATGTTGAGCCCAACAGCCTGGAATGGATGGGAAGCCCCACCTCAGTTGGGACTGCGATGTCTTATTGCATGGGCCAGTACTTCCCAGGGTCACTGCAAAGTTCTAGACCATCTAAGGGGATGGAATGGGGGAGGGGCACTGTGAGAGGGAGGGATGCCGAGTGGTGGACAGAAACAGGACTGTGAACGAAGGTGATATTGGGTGTGGTGGCTGCAGGACCCAATGTACACAGGCTCAAGCCTGTACTCCCTATCGGAAACCTGTGTGTCACATGGATGGAGCTGTGGTGCCCTCCTGCCTGTGAGGAATTACTGGTCCTTCCCAGGACACAGCCTCTCCTCCTGAGACTGATGACCTGGTCCTGGTACAGCTTCTGGTGGTGGTTAAAACTCAGGAAAACCCAAACCTGAATCACCACGAGGGAGGCTCGTGGGGCCCGAGGCTGCTCCTGTGTCATGGTGCAGAGACGGAATGTCTGCTGCCTCCCCTGGGATGGTTATCTCCCGGTCCCTCTGCCTTAGTGGGGCCTAAGCCAGGGTCCACTCATGGCCCTACCACCCTGCAGGGAGCCAACAACCTCAATGCCAAAGCCCTGTGGACACGCGGCCCCATCTACACAGGCTCATCTCCACTGTCATCTGGGGCAGGACTGGCTGGGGTAGACCCTGGTTTCTTCAAGGGGGTCTGGGGCACAGTGAGGTACAGTCCTTGCTCCTTCTCTGGGGAGTCACCAGAGGGCATAGAAAGTTCAGTTTCTAGTATCAGAGGCACTATAGCCCCCAAAGAGGAAACTCTGGGTTCTGGGGTCACACTTTGGTCACTGTCCAAGAAACAGTCTCCACCAGGTCCGCCCATGTCCAGAGGCTCAAAGGCAAAGTTGGGGACAGTCAGATGCTCTGCTCGGCAAGAGGCCTGGCCCCAGCGCTCACCCTTGGCTACAGGGTCCCCTCCGGTGCCTGGGCCTTCTGTAGGCTCTGGGCAGTCCCTATGGAGGGCAGCCTCACAGGATGGGGTTCGGCGCCTCAGGGTAGTGTTGCCTCCTTCGGCTGCAGGGGGACGGGAAGAGCCCTCATCCTCAGTGGGAGGTTCAATGGAGATGCAGGGAGGGCTCATCTTCTTCTTCCTTCGTGCCCCAAGAGCCGGTTCGAGCTCCGAGGCCCGGCCCCTCACTTCCCCGGACTCTAGGTGGCTGTCTCCGTTATCCAGTTCCACTGAGGACCACCGTTGTGCATCTGGCCGACCTGGTTTGTCCAGGAAGCTCTGAGCATCTACGCTGCAGAACCTGCGTGGGTCCCGCCCACTGCCCATGGTGCCTTTCACAGGAGAGGCTGTTGGGGAGGCCTCGGGGCTGTGGGGCTCTGTAGCCGGCCACGGGTGGGCTGAGCTGGTGATGTGGCTGACCTCCTCATCTGCTGGGTCTGCTGCTTCAGCCTCATCTCCTCCCAGGGTGGGAGGGCGACTGGAGATGCAGCGCTGCCCAAACGTGTGCTTGCGGGTACGGACGCTGGCAGGTCGCGGGGAGCACGGAGGGGACCTCGGGGCACCTGTTGATGCCTGGCTCGTGGACATATTTTCAGCAGGCTCTGTGTAGTCTGGGATGCTGTCTCCTCCAACATCATCAACCTTCCCTTCCAGGGACTCAGACTGCATGGCCTCCTACATGACATGGAGGTCCGAGTCAAAGGCCCTTCTAGCACCCAGTAGTCGGGCTCCTGCTTACCCATCTGGGCCCTGGGAAGGTCAGGGCTGGCAATACTGCAGGGTGGCTCTCACTTTCTAGGCTGGTGGCTCGGGACTAAGTGGGACTGGGAGCTGTTGATGTGAACATCCCAGACTTTGACCCACTGACCTATCAGACGTCAGAGCATGAATACTGTGGGCAAATGGAGAAGCAGCCTCTGGGTTGAGCTCCTATAGTCTTCCAGGGCCTGGGGAAGCCTAAAGGACCCAGGTCACCTCCTTACTCTTGAGCCCCACAGCCCAACTTGGTACCCCAAGAACAGGAAGTTCCCAAGAGCTTCCATGTTGTAAGAGGCTCCTGGAACAGGGGGTGGAAACTGAGGGGGAAGGTCAGGCAGAGACTATGGACCAGGCTGGGTGGTGCGGGCACAGTAGCCACTTTGGGGTTTGAGGTTTCTGCCTAAGAAAGGGGCTTGAGTCCCATGAGGGACTATGCTACCACAGCTGGCCTGAGACCCACTAAACTCCAAGTCCAAAGATACCTGTAGCACATGTCCTCTTGAGCCTCCAGGCCTGCTACCCCGCCCCATGGAGCCCCCTCCGCCTCCCCCCAATGCCTGTGAGATGAAGGTTTCCCTTACCTGTCTGCAGAGTATCCGTGAGAGGCTCAGAGAGCGAGGTGTACCCCGGGGTGAAAGGGCACAAAGGGGGTCACTGACCCTGGCTGGGGAGGACGCGGCTGATGGGACCTGGAAGGAGGCGCGGGGCTCCAGGGGTGGCGAGTGAGCAGAGGTGACCGGGCCTGGGGCAGGGATGCATCTGAACCATGTGGCCTGAGGCCCGTGGACCCCATCTTTGCCTCCCACCCTCCCCGGCTATGCTGCCCAATTTCCCATCTGCCCATCCTCCCTGCCTAGTCCCAGTTCCCTGCTGTCCCCGCCAGAGTCCATACCCAAAGAGAGGCTACCTGTGTAGGTCTCCATCTCCACTTCCTGCAGTGGGTGGGAATGTGGGGCAGCCGCGGGAGCCACCGGCCTGAACATGTAGCTGTCATTGGGCAGCGAGAGCATCCTGGACACAGATACTTTGCGCACGACCAGGAGGTTCGGGGTGTCTGGCTGGGTACCTTGGCTTTCCTGTGGTGAAGGAGGCTGCTTATCAGCTCAGCAGCATCCCTCAGCCCCAGAACCCCTGGGACAACCCTAGGTGCCCGAGAAGCCTTACCTGTGCTGTAGGTGGGGGCTGGGCTGTGGACCCCTGTGCCATCTCCAGCTCGATCTCGGCGTCCATCTCTGCATCCTCGCGGGCCTCCTTGTTGCTCTCCTCCAGGTGCTTCATGAGCACGGCCACCACCACATTGACCAGCACGAACTGAGCCACCAGCACGAAGGTGACGAAGTAGACGGGTGAGAGCGCGGGCAGGTAGCTGAGGCAGTGCTTGTCCTCACGGGTACACTCACGGAGGGTATCCTAGGGTGGGCAGTGGGACCACGGCTCTGTCTTCCCTCTCTGTCAGAGCCAGGAACTGGGGTTGGGAGAGGAGCAGCCTCGCAATTACCTTCATGATCCCATTCCAGTTGTCCCCAGTGGACACTCGGAACAGCGTGAGGAAAGCCATGCCAAAGTTGGTGAAGGTAGCGTGCCTGCTCAGGCCCTCGCAGGGGTTATCCTCGCTGCACTCTGCAAAGAAGCGTCCCCACCTGTTCAGAGCACGCCGGCCTCTGTGGGACTGGGACAAGGTCAGCACACACATCCCATGTCGGGCTGGCTGGGACCCAGGCCTCCGTTCTACACTGACCTGTCCTCAGCAGACAGCACTGTCTGAGCTGCTAAGCACCCTCAAGCCCTAGGCCTGGCCTCCCTGCTCATGGGTAGTAGATACCAAGCAATGCAGTTGTCTGGGGTACAAGGTGGCCTGGCCGCCTAGCCTGGATCCCAGACCTATCTTGGGGAACTTGGAGGCAGGGAAGAAAGGATTCATAACTGTTGAGATGATTATGTATGACTAGGTATGAGTCATGCCTGGACTCAGCTGTCCAGGCAGGTAGACAACGGGCTGTGACAACCTGCATGTCCTCTGTCCATCTGGGGCATATGAAGGCCCCCAGAAGATCCTCACAGTTAGGGGAAGGGCCTAGTAGAGTTGGAGAGAGTCCCCAACATGCCCTTGGCCTACACGAGATAAGCTCGCAGACTTGCCTTAGGTCACAATACAGAAGACACATCGCTGACATTTCCTGGGACAATGTTCAGGGCGAGGCAGGGGTATGTGTGAGCGTGTGCATGTCTTCTAAGGTACACATTCACCCTGGGATGTGGCCCGCCCTGGCTGGCTGGCTTGAGTGTGGACCGGTGCATTACAGACGTGGGAACGTGTCCCTGCGTGGGCGCATGTGTATACACGGGCTCTAAGTGTACCCGCTCTAAGTGTTGGGCTGGTGAGGTGAAAGTGAACAGCGGTCTGAGGACAGGCTTAGAGGCTTGTGGTCTACCTAGGCCAGTACCCTGTACTCTCCATCAACCTCTGGGGAGGCGGGGTGGGGCAGACCGAAGAGCCACGTTCCTGGGGAGGCACGGTGTGGCCACACTCACCTAGCCTCCCAAACAGCTCCACTCCCAGGGCAGCATAGATAAAAAACAGGAGCATGAAAAGAAGACCAAGGTTCCCTACCTACACAAGAGAGAAGCAGAACAACATCAGGCCTGTGCTGGCCTGCCCCGCCCCGCCCCACCGATCCCAGCCCTGGGAAGAGGGTCCAGCTGCAGCTCCACTTAAGCCCCGTGGCCTTCCTGGGTGTCACCCATCCTCAGAGATCTCCGTTCTGACCCCGTATCCCTCTGCAAGTCAGCCTCTGCCCCTCCTCGATTCTCAGGGCAGCTGTCCTGGGAGCTGTTCTACCCTCTGGCTGGCCCCCAAGGCTTAGGGGGTCCCACTCGGGGATCATGCCTACCCCATGCAGAGGCCACCTCAGTCCCCACACTGGGCTGGTCCTCAGTGGACAGGAGCACTAGCAGGGGTACAACCACCCACGAGCATCTACCCAGCCCCAGCACACACCACACCCCTGAATCTGCTTCAGCTCCTATTCAGGGCATTACCCAGGTCTCCCTCACCAACCCCATGGACAGCAAACATGGTGCAAAGTCACTCGGATGGGGCTCAAAATCCGAGCTGCTTAGGCATTATCAGGCAAGATGGAGACAGGCAGTCCAGGGGGCTGGAGAGTGGGCAAATGCGTGTAAGGGATCACGGCAGACAGGTTGCCGTGGGCTGAGTAAGTGCATGGGGAGCCGGGTGAATAGGGACATGCTGAGTTTGCGGCCGTCAGCTGGAGGATACGGGTGCGGGTGCAGGGGTATCCGGGCTGCAGGACAGGCTGTGGAGTGTGTGTGGATGTCTTCCAGGGTGTCCCCGCCTGGTGCAGATGGAACTCAACACTGCAGGGGTGTCCTGCAGTCCAGGGATAGGGAGGCCCCGGGCAGGGCTGGAGGTATAGCAAGTCAGGAGATTGGTCTGCATTGACTCAAAGCCGCCGCTGGAGACCTCTTGTCCACTGGCAAGCTCACCTGGGACCCTGCTGGCCTGGATGTGGCCCCTTACCTCCCACATGCACCAGCTGGGCAGGTACCAGTCACTAATGCTCTTGCCCAGAGCCTGAGGCCCAGGCGGGGGTGCCATCTCCGACCTCTTCCAGATCAGCTGAGCCAAACAGTTGGGCATGAGCCTGGCCTCAGGACAGAGCAAGCAAGCAAGCAAGGGACATGTGCCAAGCCCTCCCGGAAGCTTGTCCCCTGAAGGCTTGTGTTGGTCTTCGGCGGTGCTGGACCCCAACCTACCTGAGGCAGAGCTTGAACCACAGTATCCAGCAAGGCGCGCATGCCTGTGGCCATCTTCAGTAGCTTCAGCACTAGGGCGGGAGGCAGACGTCAGCAGGGCCAAGCTTTCTAGCTACAGACCAAGGCCCCGCCTCTGGCTGCAGACATCCCAGCATCTGCTGAGGATGTAGCCTGTCTGTAGCCCATCCCACTCTGGGGCCTTCCGACAGCCTAGGTCACCCTGGACTGGGGCGGCAGGGGCCACCTACCACGGGCGATGCGAAGCACGCGCATGATGCGGATGATGGTGGGATTGATGGGCAGGGCGGCGTTCATCTCGATCTCCTCCAGCGCAATGCCCATGATGGACAGGAGGACGATGGCTAAGTCCAGCTGGTTCCACCTGGCCAGCCGTGGGGGAAGTTTAGTGTGGTGTTGCCATGGCCTGGAGTAGCTGCAGCTCAGCCAAAGCTCACCCCATAGGGGAAAAGGGCCTCCTCCCTACTACCTGCAGCCTGTCCCAGGCCACCTGCGGCCCCAACCTGCCCTGCTTCCAAGGCCACCCACCTGTCCTTGAAGAACCTCCGGAACCCAAAGGCCACCAGCTTCAGTGCGGCCTCAAAGACGAAGACGATGGTAAAGACGTAGTTGCAGTACTTGAGGGCCTCATCCAGGGACTGAGGAGAGAGGAGGGGCTGTCTGAGGTGCCACGTGTGGCTCCTAGCTGCCCCATCTCCTTGATCCCTGAGCGCCAGCTCCGTGATACCTGTGGCATGCTTGAGGCTATCACGTGAGCAGGCTGAGGATGTTAGGAAAAGGGATCAGGTGTTCCCTGCCCATACCCCATCAAAAGGCTCTGCTCAGGCGCACTCCCCAGGGGAGGGCAGAGGGAAGCACTTCTGAATACGCGTGGAGGGCCATGAAAGGGACAGTGGCCCTCATGCTCGAGGTCCCTGGCTGGCCCCTCGTCAGTGCCCACACTTGCAGGCAGAGCCCTGGTGAGTTTTAGCCCCTAGTCTGGTGTTAGAACACAAGCTCTGTGTCCCTCCCACCCCTGCTGGGGACCCTCTTCCCGGTCCGGCCCCTGCCTCTGGCCACCTTGGGCTGGTTGTAGTGCTCCATGGACATGGTGATGACATTGAGGCAGATGATGAAGGTGATGAAGAGGTCCAGGTAGTGGCTGGTGCACAGCGAGTGGATGGAGCGGCGAGTGTGTGAATAGTCTGCGTAGTAGGGCCGGCGCTGGGCCTCTGTGGAAAAGGGGAATGGCTGAGCCACCCGGATGCTGAGCGACTGCCTGTGCCCTCCCCGCTTTGCCAGACAGAGGCCCTGACCTCAATTTGGAACGCTAAGTGTGTGGAAGTGGCTCAGGCAGGACCTCCACTGCGCTGGGTGGCCCCTGGGACTAACCCCAGGCTGGGGGAGGGGAGGATTCTTTTGAGAAAGGCCTGTTCTTGTTAAGAAGTGTTTCCTAGGAGTACATTGTACCCAGGGAGCAGGACCGGGGCCTCCAACAGTGACCGGGGCCTCCAACAGTGTCCGGGGCTGGATGAGCCATCCCAGCCTCCCTCCGTGAGTGCCTGCCTAGACCCTATATTCCTCTGAGGCTTAGTCTGGGGAGCAGGGGGGACCATCCTCATCATAGCCGTGTGCTCACAACACGGGGCTTCAGGCATCTCCCTGTCTGGGCTCAGCAGGCTTCATCTGGACAGAGATGACATAGAAGCCATCCCTGGCCTTCAGGCTCAGCTCCTCCCAGCCTCTAAGGGGCCACTAGTGACCGCCTGCGGCCTGGGATGTTCCTCCAGCCAGCCCGAGGCAGACGTCAAGACAGGAGGCCACCTGGGGTAGGCCTCACCACACGCAGCCCCACAGGCTTATCTACACTAAATGTTGTGCCTGCAGCAGCCAACTCTTAGGGGACCTCAGTGTAGTTAAGGAGTCCCGCCGGTGAGGGTTTCAGTCACCCTGCACCCCAGAACCCACATCGGCCTAGAACCACACACTCAGGGCCTGGAAGAGCAGGGTCTGATGGGCAACCATCCCACCCTGGACCCGCATGCTCCTCAGCCCAACATGCAGTCATCAGCAAACTCAGCTCAGTGCAAGCAGCCAGGGGGCCAGCAGCCAGCTGAGATGCCAGGGAGCAGCCAGGAGGCCTGGGGAACCAAGATGGACCTTGTTCTCTGGGCTCGCCAGACGTGTGCACATGCTAGCCATAAAGAGGGCCAAGCAAGGGCAGGGGCAGCAACACGGACACTGGTGGGCAAACCTTCTGCTCACCCTCTGGCACCCAGCACCCTGGCACTTGTGCCCCACCCTGAGGTGGCCCCTGGAGGCCTATGACGCCCATCTTTCCCACTGCAGCCATAGCAACAGCAGCAGTAGCAGCAGGCTGAGCATGCAGAGCAGGGAGGTACCTGGGTTGGGGAAAGTGCCTGGAAAAACAAGGACATGTCTGAGCGGTTGTGGTGGGGACACTGTGTGGGAAGCCCTCCGTGCTCCCAAGCTAGGGCCCGCTGTCCTGCCTCTCCAACTCATGAGGGGCTTGGGAGTGTCCCCTCTTTCTCCTGAGCCCTCGTGGGGGTACCCTGCATCCTGTCACAGCAGGCACCCCAGCGGCTCACTCCGGTAGGCCTCTCTTCCAAGACCTGGCCTCCATGCAAGGTGGCCACATGCAGAGCCATCTGGGCTGGGGGCGCTGCAGGCCCAGAGCTGGGTGCCACACAGCATGCTCTCAGGTACCGACCCTCCACCTTGGGGGCCGCCTTACTCCTGCGCCTCCTCTCCAGGCGCCGCAGCCGTTTCTCCTCCCGGCGCCGAGCCTCCTCAGCCTCCTGGTGCTGCCGGCATTTGTGGAAGTTCTCCACCACCACGCCCACAAACATGTTGAGCACGAAGAAGCTGACGATGAGCAGGAAGGAGATGAAGTAGAGCAGCATCCAGGGGTTGTGGTTCTGCACGGGCTGCAGCACACAAGAAGGTGGGTCCCCCACTATCCTCCTTCCTGCCCGGAAGCCCTCCCTGGGACTGACCTATAGGGCCAGAGGAAGGGGCTGCACCATGGCAGTCAGAAATTCTGGGGGAAGGTTTCTGAGGTGACCTGCTCCAGTCCCAAAGTCATGCAGAATTTTTTGTTCAAGGTCACCCATGAGAATGGTCCCAGCCTTGCTCACCTGCTGGTCGATGCCCACGGCATCCAGCCCATCATACATGATGTTTACCCAGCCATCCTTAGATGACAGCACGAACAGAGACATCAGCGCCTGTGTGGGAGGGTAAGGGTCACTGGAAGGGTTAAGGACGGTAACCATATCCCCCGCACAAGTGGTCACCTCTGTGGCCACACCGCACACCACCCGTACCTACCTGACCCAGGTTGTCAAAGTTGTATTTGCGCCTCACCCAGCGGTAGTGGGCAGCATGGCACTCGGCCTTGGTGGTGATATTCCTGGTATCTGTGCCCTCGCAGTAGTAGAATTTGCCCTTGAAAAGCTGACCGGAAGGGGTTGTTACTCAAGAGAGCCTGGCACAACCGCTGGCCCACAGACCTGCCTACCTTAGGCCTCTTAAGATTCCAAACTAGAGGTGCTGACCACCCAACCGGGGAGGACAGGACCCATCCCACCAGTGGGGAGCAGAGGCCCAGGGTGGGGCAGACCTTGGGCAAGCCAGGGCCACACACCTGCACCCCGAGGATGCCAAAGATGATGAAGAAGGCGCAGCATATGAGGACGATGTTCCCAATGGGCCTGAGCGAGGATATCAGAGTCTCTACAACCAGCTTGAGGCCCGGAGCTCGGCTGATGACCCTGCACCCAGGCAGAGGGGATCTAAGAGGGCGACCAGTGGGCAGAAGCGATGGTTCATGCAAGGCCCCCCCAGGGTGATGTGAACGTGTGGCTGGAGAGCCACACAGTTGGGCAGAGGTGGGGGTGGGCTTCTGGGTCCTTCCTGGACGTATATGGGTGGCCCCTGCCCCCTACACCCCACCTCAGAGGCCTCAGGGTCCGCAGCAGGCGTAGCACACGCAGGACGCCTAGGATCTTGGCACCGCCAGCTGAGGCCATGGCCACGATGATGTCAACCAGGGACACCAGGACAAGCAGCCCATCCAGCACATTCCAACTGCTCTGTAGGTAGGCATGTTCACCCCACAGCAGTCCCAGGGCTACCACCTGGGGGAGGGGCAGTCATGTAAAGGTTTGGCAGAGAGCCCCAGGACAGGGCAGTTTGGGACGGAGACCCAAGCATGGAGGGGAACATCAGTACCTTCACCATCATCTCCACCACGAAGATGGCTGTGAAGATGTAGTTGGAGACGCTGAGGAAGGCCCGCTCCTGCAGGGAGAGACCAGCGGGAGGTCCACGTCCACCTCACCCTGTCCCACCCAGAGGGCCAGCTTGCCTTCGGAGACTCACAGTGCTGCCTGGGTCAATGTCTGGCCTCTCCAGGGCAATGGTGATACAGTTGAGGAAGATGAAGACAAGGACCACGTGGTCAAACATCTTGTGTGCGATGACTTTCTGGCAGGAGACGCGTAGCCTGAGGTGAGAAGACCCCCGAACAGACTCCATGGCTGTTCCTGCTGCCTGAGGTGAAGTGCTTGGCCACGGGTTGGGTTAAGGCCAGCTCACTCTGCCCTCCCAGCAGGGTGCAGCCTGGGTGGCTGCTGGCTCACCTGTTCTGCGGTGGGAAGAGATACAGGGCCCAGGACTCCCGGCTACGGCACCACTGGGGTGCATAGGGTTCCAGCACTTTGTGTAGACGGAAGCAGCAGCTCTGGGGACACAGATGCATTCTGGGTCATGATAGACCACCCCCTGGCTGCCTCCTAGCATAAGACCACCCTGACCTCCCCACCTCAGGCCAGTCTTTGTGGCTACTTCCTGCCCCCACCATCTCACCTTCTCTACTTGGACAACAGGAGGGTCACCCCGCTGGGAGGCCACAGAAATGTTAAGTGTTGACTGGTCAATAGGAGCTGCCTCCTTTCTTCAACCATAGAGGCAGCTCCTGACGCTGAGGGGCTTGGCCCCCGATGGGCAGTAACTCCTAACCTGGGACAAACTTGAAGTTGGACCCCTGCCCTGGCTGGCCTGCTCCCTTCCCTTCTGAGTCACCATGAATAATACCCTGAATGCCTGCCTCAAATTCTGCTCTGAAGAGCCAGCCCCGAGACGGGAGCTGTCTGAGTATAGTCCACGCCCCCTTGTCTCACCCACTCACATCCTCTATGTCATCATCAAACTCCGCTGCATCCTCCTTGTGGCTGTCGATGCGCAGAAAGAACTCGCTGGGCAGGGCCACCATCTGCCCGTTGCAGTCATGGAACTTGGTCGGCAGGAGGGCCGCAGGCCGCGGGGGACACAGGTCCAGCGTGCTGCGGTGGTCCAATGACTCGGCCCGCCGCAGCGGCGTGGCTCGGGGCCCTGGCGAGGCCCCTGGGTGGGTTCCCGTGCTTGGTCTGCTGTCCTCGGCCTCGTCATCGGTGCTGCCCTTCCCCTCTCCAGAGAGCAGGGACTCGCGCTCCCCGCACTGGCTGCGGCGTTTGAGGCTGGGTGCGCGGCCCAGGCTGTTCCAACTGGAGCGCCTGCTGCTCCCAGCGCTGTTGGGGGCCCATGGGGTGCAAGGGGAGCTGCGGAGGCTGGCCTGAGGGGTGGCAGGGAGTAAGCAGGCTGGCCCACCCCTAAGGATCACCACATAAACCAGTTTCTGGAATAGAAGGGACCTCCCCCAGATATTACTGTCAACTGCTATCATGGACATCTGTGATACCTGGTCACGCGTGGCAAGCAAGCCCTCTACCAGGGCACTACCGATGTCCTGTTCTCAGATAACACCTGACTCAGCCAGACACAGAAACCCAGAGTCAGCCAGGACTGGCAAACCTCTGGAAGAGCAGACAGAGCTCTTAACCGCGGAGCCGTCTCTCCAGCCTGCTCCTCCCTCGTGTCCCTACGATCATTTCACAGGCACGGACACCCTGGCTTTCAGAAACAGAATGACCCTGGCTGTCCTAGACAGGGCTGGGGTGTTACAGGGACCCTCCCTTATTTCAGAGACTGGGGTCGGTCCCTACCAGAGACTTCTGGTCCCCCAGCTGGGGGTCCACAGAGCCGCTGCTGCTGCGCCGAGAGTCCAGGAGAGCGTGGGCCACGTCCAGGTGTGGGGAGCTTTTGGGAGTAGGCATAGGCGTAGCTGCCGTGTGAGTGATGAGGGGCGGCGGCAGGCTGCCTCGGCCCTCTAGGTGCCCGTTAGGGGTCACTGCCAGTGAATACATCTTCATCTCTAGAGGTGAAGGGGCTGTCTGAGCCTCCAGAGGTCCCAGCAGTAGGAAACTACCTACCAGAACCCTGCCTCAGTCCACGCCAGTGGTTCTCAATATCCCTAAGGCTGCAACCCTCTAAGGTAGTTCCTCGTGTTGTAGTGACACCCTCTTCCCCCCTCTCCCCCAAAAAAGCATAAAATTATTTCATTGCTACTTCGTAACTGCAATTTTGCCACTGTTATGAATCGTAACGCAAGTATCTGATAGGCAGACTGTCTGGTATGTGACACACTCCCCACAAAGGGGTTGTATCCCACAGGCTGAGCAGCCCTGGTCTCCACCATCTAAGCACATACCTGTGGCTCGAAGATCTCTGAGCTTATCGAAATCTCCCTCTAGCTGGGTAGACGTCTTATCCTCGTCGGTGTCAGATCTGGTGGCGTCACCCTGCACCCAGGCAACGCACGGTAAGTGTGGAGAGTCCCACAGCAGGACTCTCTGTCCCCAGCCCAAGTCCTGTGCTTAGGAGCACAGGGTGGATGTAAGGGCCTAGAGGTTGCTGCGTGAAGATGGGGGGGGGGGCTGCCAACGCAAGAACACCTCCATACCCAGACTCTATCCTCTTCACCCCTCACCTCTGCCTGGAAGCCTTCCACCAGGATGGCTACCAGCAGGTTGAAGAGCACATAGTTCCCAAAGGTCATGAGGGCCACAAAGTAAAGGGCGGCCCAAGACGAAGTGGAGGCCATGCCATTGTACAGAACCACGTTCCAGTCTTCCTGTGTCAAGATCTGCAAGGACAGGCGTTTGCAGGGCTCGAAATGGCTCTGGTCCCACAGGGAGACCCTGGGGGATAGAGCCGGGGGTCTCTACAGTCCCTTGGCTCCTTGGAGCTTTAAGGGGCACCTGGGGCTGTACCTGAAACACGGTGACGATGGCCCACAGTAGGGAGTCGAAGTTCTTCCTGTCAGGGACGGTGTCTCCAGAGTCTGTCTTCAGGCTGAACTTACAGCCAAACAGGTGCATGCCCAGGATGCTGAGGGGGATGGGCACTGAGTGGGAGGGGCCCAGGACCTGCTCTGCCAGGGTCAGCTGCCAGCCCCTCTCACACGCACACACCCTGTGTTTTCAGTAAGGGCCAATTCTGAGGCTCAACACATTTTCTGTAGCTGAAAAGGCCTTGGCCATTAAAGGGGTGGACACAAAGGCCACCATTCTGCCTTTGGACAGGGACGGGGAGAGTCTCAGTGGCCTGTGAGATGCTCACTCTTCCACAAGTGTCGAGACGGGCGCACACACAAGGTGCTAAGCAACACCCACTAAAAGCCTGGTCCCGTCCCTGGGGCTTGCATTTGCGGACCTCACAGAGCAGAGCGCCATCCCTCCTACACCTGAGGCCTTAGCGTCAGTGCCAGTGCTGCCTGAGGGAGGAGCTTGGGCCCCACCCACCTGAAGATGAAGATGAAGAGCATGAGGAGCATGCAGAAGGTGGCCACGTTGTCCATGGTCCTCATGAGCACCACGAGCTGGCGCCGCAGGGCCGGCAGGAAGCGCACCAGCTTCAGCACCCGCAGCAGCCTGAAGGTGCGCAGCACAGACAGGCCACCGTCCGCCTGCCCCACGATCTCCCAGACACTGTGGGTCGGGACGGTAGTGTGAGGGTCAGGATAGCCCATCCCGTGACCCCTGGGATCTTCTCTTCCTGCAGGCAGGATGGCCAGTCTGGGGGCCACCGTAGCCTCCGTTCAACACCAAAGCTGGCCCAGAGAGCAGCCCTGTCAGCTGTGGCTCCTGAGTCTCAGGGAGGCGCTGGCTTCCAGCCATCACTGACAGACTTCTACATGCCTGGCTCATCTGTATGTTTAAACCATCAGGCACAGGACCCTCCTCCTCCTCTGAAAGGAGCCAGAGGCCTAACCTCAAATGTTCCCATCATTCTGTGCTCCTTTTGCTATTGTAAATGCAGCCCCCACCCCCACCCCAGGACCAGTATTAGTCTGCTCATAAGCCAGCCCCCCTCCCCCCATATAGACATGGCTACCAACTGTACAACATAGACAAGGCTCCAAGGTGGGAGTTCAGGCCTGCTGGTCTGTTACATGCATGACCAGGGGCCTCAGGCCATCGCCCTGCACACTATGAATTCCATCACTTTGCTCTCTTCGGTGCCTACCGAATGGGGCTCCCTGAGCCTCCGACCTGGGTGGGGAGGGGCCCTACCTTATGACGACAACAATGCCATCGAAGATGTTGTAGGGGTTCCGGATGTATCCCAGTGGGCCGCAGGCCAGCAGCTTCAGTAGCATCTCCAAGGCGAACATGCTGGTGAACACGATGTTGCTTATCTCCAGGGCGTTGGTCAGCTCCTCAGGCTGTGGTCAGGAGAGGTGGTCAGGGCCCACCGTGGTTCCTCCCATTCGAGGGGCACAGAACCCAGGAGCAAAAGCTAATTTACTGCCTCAAGATTGCCAGGAACTGATGGCTCCCCAGCACCTCAGCGAAGAGCTGCCTACCACCCTAGAAAGGGGATCTAGGGCCTGAGAACGTCTCGTCTAGACAGACAGCCGACTTCTCCGTGCTCTCCACTCAAACAGCCCCCCATCCTGACCTTGCGGGAACGATAGCTGTGTACAAGAGCTGCCAAGTTGCCCGAGATGCCCCTTCCTCTTCAGGCTCTGTAAATGCAGGCCGGGTCTGACTGACACTCTGTGCTGGGGCCTCAGGATGGGCTGTGGAGGCACATGGACGGCACTACGGTCTCACCTCCCCTTCCTCTCAAGAAGACCCAGCGGGTCTCTTACCGTGAGTGTGCGACCCTCCTCCACGTGTAGGAGTATGTGCATGTATGTCTGCCTATACCTGTAATGTTGTGACCTCCATGTGTGAATTCACACATACACGTCTGTAATGCTGGACAGGTGTGGGCGTGTGTACTCTAGCACAATTTGAGCACAAACATGAACGTACATGTACTGGACACCTGATGTGTGGCAACACGCCCATATCCTCATACTCACGAGTTTACACGCACCTGCCTGACTGTGAAGTGTTTTTCAGGCTCGTAGGTGAATTGTGCGCGTGGTGCAAATGCATGTGTACTGGTCTCCATGTAGATAGGCAGGCGTCGGCCATGTGCATGATGTGTGACTGTTCATGCATGTGTGCAGTAGAATCATGCACGTGCATTATACGTCCATGTATATTACGTGAGCCAGATGTGGGTAGCATTTTCACATATGATGCACACAGGGGTTCAAGATGGAGCTGACCTATCCTCACCCACCTAGGTCTGCCTAAGGCCACAGTGGGTAGATTTTTTTTCCCTACCTACTATGAGGTAAGAAAAAGGAGAGGAAATGTTGTGGTTTGCCCTGGAGTTATCTGTATTTTGATGCTAATTCCACTGCCCCAAGGACAGCTGCCTTGTCTCTACTCAGAACTCAGGTGACTTCACCAGAGCCACCTCCCCATTGAATTTGAAAAAGGTAAAGGCAGGTACAGGATAGAAGGAGGCCTGTCATTGGAGGAGAAGGAAGGACAAAGGGGAGAAGTTTGAAGGAAGAGGAGGAGACTGAAACAGAGAGAGGAAGAGACAGGATGGAGGAGAGGGTGAGAAGCCATGGCAGGTGGCGTTAAGATTCTGCTCTGTGTATTTACAGGTTGTTATCAATGTTCCTAAGGGATGGATGGTACCAGGCTTTGTATGTTTAAGTGGGCAATTATATCTTACCAATTGGGTCAAAGATTATTGTGCTGTGTGTTCTTTCATGTGAGGGTTTGAGTGTAGGAAAGTGTGCGGCTGGGATGTGTTTCCGCCAAGATATCTAGCAGATATCTTGGGGCACCGTGGTGCGGACCTAAACGGGTAAAAGACAACTCTACTTTTTATTTATATATTTTTACAACAACAAGGAAAGGCCCCCAGGAATGCCTGTCACACCAGGCTTTGCCTTGTTTTCCCTAGCGTGGTGCTGAGGAAAGAAGAGGATGACCTACAGCATCCAGGCAGGTGTGGAGTCCCAGGCAACCCTCGGTCCTCCTTGAAAACCAGCTGATGCTGCCGACCCTTCTAGCCTCAGTTCCCCAAGGACATGGATGTTGAGGAGTCATAGGGAGCCCCTCCCGAGGGAGTCTGGGCAAAAGCTTGCCTCTTGGGATGAGGTAGCTGGGTGGAGGGGGCAGTCTGTGGTGATCTCAAGTCACCTGTCCCTCCCACAGGGGGTGAGTGGCTGAATTAGAGCCAAAATGGTGTTGTGCGGATCATTCAGCAGAACCTAAAAATCCCAGATCAGATGGCTCCCTCAGAGACCTCAGGAAAGGGCTAGGAATTCCAGGCAGACACATGGACCCTGAATTCTGCTTCTAAAACTGGTGTCATCATCCTGCAAGCCCAGTCCTGGTTTGCCCTGGGGGTCAGGGAAGGAGGCGTGTTTCACACACACACACACACACACACACACACACACACACACACACACACACACACACACACACACACACACACCTGTTCATGATACTCAACGCCCATGCTCAGAGTATTGACGAGGATGGCTGCCATGATGCCTCGATTGAAGTACTTGCTGTCTACAATGCGACGTAGCTTGCCACTGAAGGACGCCCAGAGGTGGCCTATCCCTCTTGGCTGTGAGGCCTTCCGCAGTGGTGTCCGCCGCCGCTCACTGCTGTGACCTGGTGTGCCCACTTCATGGGGCTGCTGCACAGGGTCCCGACAATCCCCATGCCGTACATCCTGGGTAAACTCATAGACTCCGTGGGCATCCGAGTCCCCGCTCTCTGAGCCACTGAATTCAAACTCGGGGTCCTCCAGGGCGCTGGCACAATATGGGCAGCTCTTCAGCTCACAGGTCAGTGTGCCAGCCTGGGGGCTGGGCAGGGGGCAAGGCACACTCAGGCCTGACAGGTGGCTAGAGGCTCGGCCTAGTCCTGTGAGGCAAAGGCACAAACAGTTGTGGCTAGGCCACTGCATCAGTACCCAGGGCCCTGAGACTCTGGTCTCCATTTCCCCTCCTGCACAATCCCAATTCTAGTTTCTCCACTTAGAAAGCAGCAGTATTTCAGAGATTAAATAGATACAAAGAAATGGCCTGACAGTTCCTCTTGGGGTCAGCCTGGAGCAATGGGATGAGGGCCCAGAATATTCAGGACCAAGGACCTGCCTTGCCTGGGTACCCCCTCCCGACTCTGCTCGACATGGCGGGGCTGGGTCCTCACCTTGTTCTCCAACCACATGCTGGATCTTCTCATAGGGGCTAGGGCTTCCCAGGCTCAGAGGGCTGTGTACTGCAGCCCCTGGGGCGCCAGCACCTCGTAGCCCCTTGGGTCGTGAGCTGGTGCCCCCTTTGCTGTTGACTGTTCCTGAAGGTAGGATGGTGGGGTAGTTCATGGTACCCAAACCTGAGGCCAGCTTGAGGCTAGCAGCAGTGGCTATGGAGTGTGCCACGCGGGCTCGTTCCTGCGGCCCCTCCACGTGGCAGTCAGCATGGTAGATACTGTGCACAGACTCAGAGTCTGGTGGCCCATGGCCTGGGGATGGCGGCGAGGGTGGCGCACAGGCCCTGACCAACCTGGTGTCACCAGCACCTGGCTCTGGGCTGGGCCTGCGTGGGCCACTGTGGCTAAAGTGGTAATGGTGGTGATGGTGGTGGTGGTGGTGGTAGACCAGATGGTGCACGGAAGCTGTGCGCCGGCCTGCCCGCCGTGGCCGCCGCCCAGGGCCTTGACCATGCAGGGTGCTGCTGGGATCCACCTTCTTACGCCAGCGGCTCTGCCAGCGGGCATAAAGACGCAGGCTACGGCGTTTAACCTTCCGGAAGATGTGGCCTACATACTTGAGGAGCTCCTCGTAGCAGCTGCCGGGCTCTGAGAAGCTGGCCAGAGTGCTGTCGTTGGACAGATAGCGGGCCCGCTGTTCTCGCATCAGCTGGTTTTCCCTCTGCTTTGTCTCTGAGAACTGTGTGGCTATCACCACCAGGCACAGGTTGATCATGAAGAAGGAGCCCACCTGTGGCAGGGTGTGTGTGACTACCAGCACCTCCCCATCCAGCCCAGCCCGAACCTGCTCTGGGGACTGGGGCCTGGTCACAATGCCACAGGCACTGATATTCCGGGAAGTGGCCTACTATAGGTACTTTGCAACTGTGTGATAATGGGTCGGGGACCTCCCCTTGGGGTCCTGCATGAATTCCTGATCCTTAGGTTTGTCCTCAACAAGCCCTCCACTGCAGCCGCACTGTCCTTTGGCCTTCAGCGGGGCCTTCCCAGACAAGCTCTATGGCCAGTTCTGCCATTACTGACTCCCCCCTGTCCCTGCTGTGGGCTGTCTGAGACTACAACTGTATGACATCCCTTTCTTACCGGGGCCCTGCAGGCGGCTCCCTAAGCATCCAGGGATCTGGAAACGTCTGTTCGATGAACGGATAACGTCCTATCTGAGGACCATGGGATATTGGGGGGCAAGATAAAACTACATCTGAGACATGGATGCTTGGGGGGGCTGTGTGTGGGGTGAATGGTAATGGGGAGTCATGGGCCAAAGAAGTGTGCGGTGATGGATGTTTGAGAGACTCCCAGAGATCCATGTTCACTACAGGGGGCTCCGCTAGGAGATCCCATGTTTGTTGTGGGAATGCTATGCTAGAGGTACAGTGGAGGGGGCCGGGGGGGGGGCTGGGACTGACTGTTCTGAAGATTCTGAGCTTTGGGCCTAGGGGCCATATAGGTCTCCTTCCATCCTGAGTTCTTCCTTCAATCATAGGCTGAGCAGAAAAGCCCCCTGCCTGCCCACCCACCGAAGCCCATCCCGCAGCTGCCTCTGTACTACTGACAGGACTCCAGAATGAACGTCAAGGGGGAAGGGGCAGGATATGGCTTCCTCTCCCATCAAATGCGGGATGCCCACCAGCCGGTCACACCCACACTCACAATGATGAGGAGGATGAAGTAGATGAAGTTGTAGAACGAGTGGGCATCCATGACGTAGTACATGATGTCCACCCAGCCCTCCAGTGTGATGACCTGGGGAGGCAGGCAGCTGGACATGGGCCCACATTCTCCGGCCCCCAAGGACAGCAGTGCATGTCCCACCCCAGTATGGGCACCTTCCTCGGGGTGCCATCCCACACCCCCAGGTAACCCCAGGCTATCCCTACAGTATACCTGGAAGATGGCAATCCAAGCGTAGCCAATGTTGTCGAAGTTGATGGCGCCGTTGTGAGGGTTGAATTCCCCCGAGCGGCACACGTTGTAATACTGGTTCCAGTTGATACAGGCGTTGCGGCCAGCGCCCCCATCCTCAGCCTGTGGCTGCCCATAGGCCTCCCAGCCGAGTGTGCACTGCACCCGAAGCTCACGGCGGCTGGGGATGTGTGAGCACTTCTGCATGCCGTTGTCACGGCGGGAGGAGCAGATGAAAGGGTTTTCCTCGCCCTCCTCCGTCTGGTAGTATGGCCGCAAGAAGGTCAGGTTGTTGTTCCTGGGTTACAGAAGGGCCAGGGCATCGCTAGGGGTTCCTGAGCAAACACCGCTCCCCTCCCCCATCTACTCATCCAGTCTCACTCAGGACTGCTGAGCCTAAATCCCACATGCCCATCAACCAACTTCCTCTACTCCTCAACCGGGCCCTAGACTTGAAGATGAGGGAAAGGGTACTGGGTAGACAATGTGATTCCCAGCTGGAGTCTTACCACGGCAGCGGTGACTGACAAGCCACGCCTGAAGCATCTCAAGGCCTCTGGACCAACCACTATCAGTCCCTTCCCATGGTGCCCACAACATCCCGCCTGACAATGAGTCCTTCCGAGTGGGGCTGGCAGCATAGCCAGGCAGGGTGTCTCCAACAGTTCCCTGCAGTCTCCTCATGAATGCCCCCCCCCATCTTCCTCTTTTTCAGTCCCTATACTCCTATCCACCAGCCTCTAAGAAGCTCTGAGACCCAACGACACAGCAGGCACCTTGGCCTATAGGGTGTCTAGAGGCTTCGTGCACAAGTAACTGGAGCTGGAAGGGGGCAGACAGCTCACTAGCAGTGCCTAGCAGAGAGCAGAGTGCCTCACAGAACCATGCACGGTCACTTTCCAGGGATGCCCTAGCAGGTCAGCCTTGGGTCATGTGTCTTCTAATGCTATAGAGCAGGGTCCAGGATGAAGGGGCTGGGCACACGTTCATCCCCGTGCAGCAAATGCCATGTTGGCACAGGGTGTCTACACTGAGGAAGCTTTTTAGTCAGGCAGATGCTGAAAAGCAAGGCCAGAGGGCAACAGCCACCGGGGACACTGTGCCAGGAATGGGATAAGCACAGCTGCCTCCCTCAGGCAGGACCTCCGAGACTAAGGACACCTGGTGTCAAACCCTCACATTCACTCAGAGTAAAAACTTCCGAGAGAAAATAGCCTCCACCCAGGCTCTCCTAGAGCCTGCCCCTGAACCACCATGCGTACCTATGTATTCACCCCCACCTGGATCCTGTCTCCAGGGGCTGTACTTACACTTATGGCCTGTCCTCGGACCTCAGCACAAGCTAGGACCCAGGTTCAATGTATGGGTATCCAAGGAGAGCAACTCTGTGTGTGTGTGTGTGTGTGTGTGTGTGTGTGTGTGTGTGTGTGTGTCCAGGTAGGGTAGAACAGCCTTAGAGGGAGGATCCCTTTGGGGGCGGGGCCTACAGAAGGGGAAAAGCATCGCCCTGATGGTGAAGCCTGAAGGGCAGGATATCAAGAGAGAATATTCTGGGGTCATGGCTGGCTAGAGCGGGAAGAGCTGTATACCAGGGGTGGGGCCCTGCACACCTGACGAAGGCGCTGTCCAGGAAGCATCGGTTCCGAAGCAGGCCAGCCCAGAGCTGGACCCCAACAATGCCGAAGATGAAGAAGACGAAGAAGCAGAGGAGGAGGACATTCCCAAGCATGGGCAGTGTGTCCAGCAGCAGAGTGACCAGGATCCGCATACCTGAGGGGGCGGGGCCAGTGCTCAGCACAGCTAAGCCCCAGCAGAGCATCCTAGGGGCAATCCCCCCTTATGCCCAGCCCACTACTCACAAATCACTATCAAGGCCATCTGTGGGCAGAGGCCAGGGCCGGACAAGGCCTGATGGACTCCCACAGGCTGCAGCCCCAAACGGCCAGGGCAAACCTGTCCATCCCATCAGGCAACATCTCCAGGGCCCCAGTGGACCAGTCAAAAGGCCAGTGCAGGTTCTGTGGTGACCCTGGCACAATGGGCTCTGGGGTTCTGCTGTGGGGATGGGCTTTCTTATTCCCAGTGCAAGAGTGGGCCTGCATCAGGGCCCAGGGAAGGTATGAACCAGTGCAATATCTCAGAGAAACTCTGAAGACCCTTTTGCTGGGTGTGCATGAACTTGAACAAATCTAGAAGTGGCCTGAGGGTCCCTGGCCTCATCCTGGGTCTGCCCCTTCTCAGACATCAAAAGAACACAGAGCACAAAATCTGTACTGGGTGAGCTGAAGCTGTGGGCAGAGCACTGGGCCACACAACTAGGGCCCTCCGGTCACAGGGGTCCAAGCTCCTAGAGGCACTAACATTTCAGCCGGGGAGAAAGTGTCTCATGGGGTAGACAGCAACCAACCAGGTCATGTGACCATGCAACCCCTAGGTCATGTGATCTAGGGGTTAGAGTAGACCTGAGGATGCTGGGGTTGCTGTGAGGAACATGTCGTCTTGGCTAAGACAGAATTCCAGAGTCACCTGGACGCTTAACCCCAAGAGCAAACACTTTGGATGGGTGCAGGCCTAGGTTTCATCTCTGAAACAGGTTAACCAGGTGGAGGATTCACGGGGTTTGCTGGGTAGGCGGAACACAGAGGGTGCCCTCCTAACTATACATGTGCCTCCTTCACCTATCATTGATGTCCTTGGAAAATATACCCTGCACCCCAGTGTTTCAGAGGGAACCTGGGGTTCATAAGAGGTTTGGTAACTTGCCCAGTGTCACAGAGCATTTGACCCCTATCTGATCTCAGATGCCAAAGCCAGGCCCGTCAATGGGAGGCTGAGTGTTGAGGCCAAAAGGTCCAGATCAGGCAGCTGAAAAGGGGTGTGTGAGGCCCAGGTAGATCCAGGAACCACACCTGTTCACGCATACGCGCGCACACCTTGTACAGCTCCATGGGCAGTGCACCTTCCGCCTCCAACCTGAACATCTGAATTCAGCTACTGAGAGAAAGACGCCGAAACTATCCACAGGTGAAGGTGGATGCCAGCACTGGGACAGGCCACGCCCCAAGCACAGCCACGTGACTTCCTGCAAGCTCTCCCTCCATGTGCAGTGGGAGCATGCAGTGTGTTTCTTTCCCTCTTGTTCCAGAAGCCCCGAGCTCACTTTCCTTGTATGGATGGACAGTGGGCTGCAGAGTGCCCCTGAAAGCCCAGACTCTCACACGCACCTCCACCGGCCTGAGGCCCTCACTGGACACTGAAGTAACTGGGAACCTTCTCAGCCCCCAGGCTCACCCCAGGTGCTATGCAAACAAGGAGGTTAAGGGTCAGAGAGGATCCTGTCACTAAGCACTGGGCATCCCTGTCACAGCCCAACTGGGACAACCATAGAAGGGCCAAGTCTGCTGGTGTCTGGGTACATGGCGGGGCCAGCAGAATACAGGCTGAACTCTTATCCAGGGCAGGAGAGACACTTACTGGGGACTCGGTTGATGGCGCGGAGGGGCCGCAGCACACGCACGGTTCGGATGGCAGAGAGGCTCACGTTGTGTCCGTCCAGAGAGTACTCCATCATGCTGGGGGAGCAGGGGTGCTCAGGGAGGGGTCCCCATCTCCTATCACCACCACCCGCCGCCCCATGGGGGTCATCAATGTCAAAGTGTGCATCCTGTCAAACCTGAGCCTCTCTCAGGTCTCAGCCCTGAGGATGAGGTTTCAGGGTTTCCCAAGCATGTTGAGATGAGGCTGCGTACCCCGCCATGACAATGAAGAAGTCCAGCCTGTTCCAGGTGTCACCCAGGTAGCATTTCTGCCCAAACAGCCCCAAAGCCACCATCTTGATTACCATCTCCACGGCGAAGAAGGCAAAGATGAAGTCGTCGAAGGCCTGAGGGAAAGGGGGTCAGATGAGGGGGGAGGGCACACCTGGTGCCCCCTGGTTCTCCTCACAGTCCTACCTCCTCCTCCTCCAAGACACCTACCTCCAAGATGCTGCAACGTTCGGAGCGGCACTCAACATCCTCACAGGGCCTGAACATGCCCAGTGTCACGCAGTTCAGCATGATGACCAGCATGCTGATGTGCTCGAACCACCTGCGGGCTGTGTGTTAAGGGCCGTGCAGTAGACAATCCCTGCTCTGCCTCCCCCAGGAGAGCTCCCACTCACACAAGTGCAGTCAGTGGGGTGGACCCTCTCCCAAGCCTGGGGGCAAGTTTCAGCCCCAAGTCCACGGTGCAGGCAACGACACCAGAATATGACCACCAGGTGGCGCCACGGCACCACGCTGGCCCCTCTGGCTCTCCAGAGTCCAGAGTTCTCCCTGGAAGGATCATCACTGTTCTCTTGACCCCGCTTCCTTCTGAGACGGCCCTGGAAATACCTCCACGAGCTAGCAGTGTCACATATGGGGGCCCAGGTGAGGACGTCAAACACACTGGAGCCTGGTAGTCTCAGTGAGGGGGCAAACTCTGTACACAGGGCATGAAAGAAAGGCCCAAGCTTAGCTGGAAGGACCCAGGAGCTTAAGAACATGTGTGATAGGGAGAGATGAAACATCCTGAAGGTGACCTTGAACAGGTCACGTGCCTCTGAGTCTGCACGGGTTTCTGATCCATGAAGTGCCCATGAGAACAGTAGCACAGAGCCCCGCCCAGCATGTGTCCACCCCTATTAGCAGCACTATCAGCTCAGCCTGTGAACATCAGCTGGTGTTGGTGTGGTTGGTGGTCACCATCCACGGAACCTGTCAGAGGTCCAGGGATAGAAGAAGCTGGGAGGCACCGGTATGAAGGGCAGGGCTGTACTCTCCCATCCATGGGGCTACCTGGGAGCAGGGGAAGAAGGGGAGGGCTAGGCCACTTTCTGAATGCCCTTCTTGCAGTCCTGACCCTGACCCCTCTCATACCCACGGAGCTGGGCCCTGTAGCCCACACAGGCGGTGTGCTCAGTGGTGCCAAGCCACCGAGGTAATTACAGGCTCCTGCTGAGAGCGTCATAATTACACTTAATGGGTTCAGCAGTAACAAGCGCCTTTGCCACAATGGGGCTGCGGAAAACAAAAATCAGCCTCCTGCTAGTGCAGCACTGGCCTGCCTCTGACAGGCAGCTCGGCTCCCAGGCCAACACTGTCGAGATCTCACCCCCAGTACTTGTCCACACAACTGGCTGAGAGCCTGTGGCCCCGAGTGGCTTCTGCACACCCGACGCCAGGCAATTCCCGGCTCTGCCGAGCTCATTCCCACCACTCCGTGCTATTCTCCACGTGGACAGACAAGAGATGACAAGGGGTGGGCATTCTAGGGTGGCCTTACTGTGGTTCCGGTGTGCACTGTCATGTGGGTCAGTGGTAGACTTTAATTACCAAGGTGAGGGGGTCTTGCTCTGGGTGAGATGGGAGTGGGCTTGGGGAGGAAGCACAAAGCTGGGGTGGGGGTGAGGGACAGGATCCCTCTGTTTCACTGGGCAAGGGAGGTCACCAGTAGGGCATACAGTCAGACCAAACTAACATGGATGGCTCCCAAGCCTAACTGGACTCTGAGCCTACCAGATGCCATGCCCTTCCTCGCCTGTCTGCCAGTGGAGGGGGTAAGTGTCCCTCTCTTGACAGTACAAGGCCTTACTACCCTGACCACTCTGAGCTCTGCCTGCCCTATTTCTGGAAGAGGCCATCAGTGGAGATAGGCTTCCTAGCTCATCCTGGTTACCCCACCCACTCAGATGCCCAGGACTGCAGCCTGCTTCTGGACTTCTTTGCCCACCATTTAGTTGCTCTCAGGCTTGGGCCACATATACCCACTCACAGACTCTCCGATAAAGGGGCTATAGTCTCCTGAAGCTGGCTTGCCTGGACTCTCTAGAACCTTAGGTTGACTGTGGAATTCCAGGCCCCAGCTGTTACCTTCACATACAGCTCCCACCAAGACGGATACCAAGGTTGGGGTAACTTCCCTGAGTGATTGCTGCTTCTGGACAAGAGGCAGCCAAGGGCATCTTTAGAGCAGGGGAAATATGCAGGAGGCCTACCAGGACCCCCCCCCCAAAAAAAAAAAACTAGTAGGGAAATAGATCAGGCCAGGGTCCAGGGCTGGTCTCTCCCAGGCACAGACCCGAGATCTGCCTAAGTGGGAAATTTCAGCTTCCTACAAGAGCAAGGATATACCTCACGTGTCAGGCTGCCCCCAGTCATGTTCTGTGGGCTGCTGAGGACAGGCGGCACCAAGTGGTCATAACACGTGGAGCTGGGTGACTTCTAGAGGCTTAATTACAACAGATAGATTTTCTGGGTTTAATTAAAATTCCTGCAGGCTTTGAACTGACGTCTACAAATTAGAATCAATTTGCATGGGGGTTAGAGGAAACCAAACAGATATGTGGGCAGGAGGTGGTGCTGGTGCAGCCCAGGGCCTGAACCCAGCCAAGTGGGCTAATCTGGTCCCTCCTTTCGGGAGTCTCTCACTCAGACAGCAAAGGCCCACCTCGCTCTGAGGCTTAGCAAGCAGCAAAGGTCCGAGAAGTAAGGGGAGTGACTGAACAGGAGGTCCCAGAAGACCCCCCCTGGAGGGCAGAGAGCCCTGTGGCTAGAGACCATCAAACACACATGGTAGCTACCTTGTTGGGGCCCCACTTCAAGCTCCAAGCATCCCCACCATCTGCCTGGCCACCTCTCCAAGTCTGCTCACTTTGGAGGGGCTCAACTGCCTTCCCACTCAGCCCCACACCATGGGGCCAGAATCGCAGTCAGCACCCAGCAAAGGGAAGGCCCTGCCATGGAGATGTCAAAACATTAGGTAAAGAAGCCTCCTCTAGGATCTCTGGGGTGTCTGCCATGAATGTGGCTACCCCACGGCAAGGTCCCTTCTCCTTCTCACCTGTACAGGAAAACCCACACTGGGCCCGTGACCAGAGTCCACAGAAGGGTCCTCAGGTCACAGCTATGTGGTCTCTAATGCACCACAAATAAAACCCCCCTCAATGCAGCCTTCCCTGAACCTGCAGATGAGGCCGCAGAACCGAAGGCATTGGCGGTCGCTGTCCGTGGTGCTGAAGCAGCCGTCCCACCTGGGGCCTGCTCAGGGTGGGCAGGAGGTGGGGCTGGGGAAAGGGTGCAAACCAGGGAGTAGGGTCCCTCATTAGAGCAGAGTAGCTCTTCTGAATGCACATGTTGGGCCTGCCCTTCTTCACTCAAAGGGAACCAGGGGGAAGAGACGCATGCCAAGACAGCTTGTCATTTGCCACGGTCCCTTGTCCTAGCAGAGGTGAAGCTACAGGACCCTGCTGGTTGGGTGGCCACTGTCACTTCTGCGAAGTCTCTCAGGGAAGAGTCTCTTGCTGCTTGTTTGGTTAACTTAACAAGCTGTTGGCTCCCATGGGAGATAGTCCTAGCTGAGTCTCCAGATGGAATA
Source organism: Rattus rattus (assembly GCF_011064425.1). Taxonomy (NCBI): domain Eukaryota; kingdom Metazoa; phylum Chordata; class Mammalia; order Rodentia; family Muridae; genus Rattus; species Rattus rattus. Next base: position 2,664,814 of record NC_046162.1, read on the forward strand.
CAATTCCTCATTGTGGAACTGCGTGGTGCAGGATGGTATGGCCCAGTGTGGCCCAGTACCCTCAGACCCCAGCCTTTATGAACACCCAGCTTGACACGGCCCACGTGTTGGCTTACAGTCCTCACCCAATCCTACTGACTCGTGTCTGAGGGACATGATCTGCCCTGATTCGACTATGACTGCCCCTCTTTGGGTCTCAGTTTCTCCATCTGTCACAACACTTACTGGATTTACGAAGACCCTTCTGGGATAGCAACAGCAGGGCCTTATGTCCTCCTGACATGTGCTCAGCTCCCGGGCAGGGTTTCTGAGTATCACCTGCAACAGGGTCAACCTGTGCAAGAGGGACCAGGGAAGGGTGTCACCAGAAAAACAAGGTGGCGGGAGCAGTGAGCTTTGCGGTCCCTAACCCAGCGAGACAGCCCCACACTCTCATCCCAATAGGTGGTGTGGCCACGCTAGCTGGGGTGAGGGGTCGGGAGTCTTCATGTGTGGCTGCTTCTTGGCCTCCATTGTCAGGGTAGCCCCCAAGCAAGACGAGGGTTTCAACAAGGCCTCCCTGCTAGGCCATACTTGAGACCAGAGGATTAGCATTTGAGCTGCTCCAGCCCCGCCTGCCTGCCCCCAGAGCAATCTGCACAGCCAGCTAAGCTCCATTAGGCCAGATCCAGAACAGCTTGGTTTGCGTGCTTGCGTGTGAGAGGATGGGAAGGAGATATGGAAGGCTGGAGGGCCACTGTAGGAAGAGGTCAGACAGCCGGCACCGTGCTCGGGGTCCCATGCCTCCCGCCTTCCCTCTGCAGGGACCCTGGTTTTACAGAGCCCCCCTTGTCCTTGGGGTCTGGAGCGTCCTTCTCTGTCACTCTGCAGTATGAAGCTCACAGACGGTCTTCACTGCAGCCTCGGCGGGCGCCGTGTTCTCAGGAGCACTCAACCTTACTTTCCGATTTGTTTGAGAAGAAAGGGGCATGTTTATTCATGGTGAAGGACTGTCCTGAGTAGGTCAGCCCAGCCTGGTGAGGAGTGAGTCTGTCAAGGAGTCTTTGTATGCTTCACAGCAGCTGTCTGTCTCTGCTGACAGAGTTAACAGCTTCCGGTCCTGCATCAGATAACCCTCCTGGGCAGGGAGCTGCAGTGCCCTGTACTCAGTGGACATTAAAATAATTTCTGCCCTAGAAACAGTTCGACTCCCCCCAGCATGGCCTTCCTGGCCTGACTCTCTAGGACAATGGGGCCTGGATGGGCTGCTCACCCACAAGTCTATACAACCGTGGTGGTCAGGGAGGCCCAAGGGCTTCTAGCCCAAGCACCAGGCTCCCTGTGTTGCAAAGAATCCAAAATGGCAGAACTTTCTAGGTGAGGGCACGTGGCTTACCACACACATGGCATGTAGCCTGGGCACTGTTGTTTTAAAAAAAAAAAAAGTCACTGATTTATAAATTAGGACACAGTGACATGAGGGGAGGGGAGAAGGGGGCAAGAGCAAGTTATGGAAGGCACATGGTCTCATCTATGGACAATGTCACAACGCAGCTACAAAACTGTCCCTCTAGGATGCACATTCCCTGCATGAACATAAAGCCAAGGACAATCGGGGCCATCATGCATCCATGGGCACTGGGGAAGGTACAAGGTCGGGGACAGAGGGATGGGACAGTCACTCAGTCTTAGCTCCCTTCACCCAACATTATCACATCTTTGGATTTTATTTATTTTTTGGGGGGGGTACTGCTTCTACTTGTGTTAGTGCTGTGCCTTCAACCAGGGGTGCTGGGCTCCTGAAGTGGAAGGGCCCAGCAACCTCCAGTTGGCAGATAGCAAGGAGATGTCACCTAGGCCTCCAGGGGCCAGCTCATTTACTGTCAGAACAAAGAGATAATAAGAAAAAGGGTACAGGGGCACTTCAGCCCTGGGCTGCCAGTCCAGTGAACCTGACCAACTCTTCCCATAGTTGGGTAGAGTGAGAGGCTCCATGCTTAGTGGCCTCCATGGCCCCTCATTATCTGTGCCTCTGGCAGACCTTCTGATCCTGGAGAACTGAGAGCCTGGAAGGGTCTGGGACAGGTCCCCAAGACAAAAGGCCCCTCTCACCAGGGGAGGGAGCAGATGTGGGAAGGCCAGGGACATGGCTATGTTCTGCGGAAGTCAGTATTCCACCAGTCCCTGCCAGCACTGTCTTTGCAGCCAGCAGAGCCCGAGACCAGGCACAGCCCAGGTGGTTGGCTCCCGTGGGCTGGATGTGATTGTATAGGTCCCTCAACCTATACAATACAGATGGACTAGGTTAACTAGCTCACTCTGTGGCAGTGGGCATGTCTGGGGCAAGGTGTCTGAAGATCTCAGGACTCTCCCAAGGAAGACAGAAACCACCCAGTAGGGGCTGACACGCTCCACACCAATGTCCATGCACACTGCACTGTGCATGTTACCCTGCCGAGGTCTCCAAATCTGGGGTCTCACGCCCCCAATCTTTCCCTTTCCTTATCCTCCTTGGTCCCTCAACCCCAGGGACTAGCCTTTAGCATGGCTCACTCCTCAAACTCTTAGGTCCCGCCCTCAACCCCAAATAACTGGGCCCCCACAGTGCCATCTCTCACAGTCCATTGTGACCCAGAATCATCCCTCTGAGAGGCCTCAGGTCTGTCCTTGCTCCCGCTATGATACCACCCTGCCCCTGTGCTGCCCCTAAGAAGAAGCATTAGCCTGGCACCCTCTCATGGCTTCCTAGTGCCCTGGATACACTCCAAACTGTGCAGCCCTGTGCAGCCTGGCCCTGGGAAAGTAATGATCAACTCCATCTTGCCCTGGCTGCTCCAGGGATCCAGTCCTCTGCCACTCCCTGTGATGACCCCTCCAGCCTGTAAGTGGCTCTCTCTCAGTGTCCCTGTAAGTTGTAACGAATGGAGCCTGAGTGAGTGATTTCGGGAACCTTTACTGATGTGCAGAGCCCTTCAGCCATACACCCGGCAAGCTCAGTACAGGTGTCTCTGGTGTCACCTTCATCAGAAGGCTCTGGGAAGACGCTCTGAAGGGCAGGTAGGCCACCCTTCACTAAGTAGAACGTGAGGGGTGCTAGCTAGCTGCAGGGGCTAAATGGGCTTTGCTACCCTTACATGCTCCTCTACGACAAGGTAAGCCCCACCTTGGGTGGGCTCCCTCCAGATGGGCAGGATGAAGGGAGCACTGTGGCTGAGGTCAACTGCGACCCTGGAAGGAACCCCAAAGCTGGCCGCAGCGTTCTCGCTGCCTCACAAGTCAGGTTAGGTGGAGCCTGCTGGCCCTTTCCCTGGGGATGCCTGAAACGCGCAGGGGGTCTGCAGATACCCGGTACAGCCATATCCTCCAGTCTGAGATTGCTACCCATGACCTGCAAACAAAGCCAGCCCCCAGCCCTCTGGGATTGTATGCCTGCCTTCTCCCCCCGGAAGAGGTGTGGAAATCCCAAACCCTTCTCCCGGGTAGATGCCCAGGGAGCTTCTCTGTGGGCATTTGTCCAGGGCTCCTGTGAGGTCTCAGGGGCGGAGCAGGATGTGATGATTGAAGAAGGTTTCTCTTTCTTCCCTGAGGCTGTTGCCATGCCGACAGGCTGATAATAAGGTGAGGAGGAACCTGGAGACCCAATTAGGGCAAAGGCAGAGGGGATCCCCAGCCCAGCTCCATTTCCATCAGCCCTGGCCCAGCCACCCATTCCTGTACTGTACTGCCGGTCTCACAATGCGAGAATGTGTGTTGAGCATCTTATTTAGGTCTGGGATTTGGGAACAAGGATGGGGGTGACAGGAAGGGTCAGGACAAGACAGTCCTGTTGGGGTCATCAGAGTGATCCCACACAAGGAGCACAGGCACGCGTGGCAGCTTCCTCTCCTCTGCTCCTCCTTGAGGGACATAGTGTGTCCCTCATCAGACCCCTGTACTTGGGCCAGCTGGTCTGACCCAGAGCTTCCCAGAAGTGGATTGCTGAGTGTGTGCGGGTCTGTCCCAGCTACCACAGGACCAGCTATGCCTCCACCTAGGTCCTTGCTAAGGCAGGGGGATGTGCAGCTTTTATCTAAGGTCACCTGGGTCTCGATCTCTCAGGAGGCCAGGAGGCATCCAGAGCCGAGACAGGTGGGCTGTTACCAGATGCCCAGGGTTTAGTACACCTGTGGCAGTGACCTGAAGATGGCCTAGCTCCACGGGGCTCAGAGCCTGCCCTTGGGATAGGTGGAGGGGAACAGGTGGGGTAGTTGACCAGTGCATCGCCTCTGTCCAAAGCTCAGGATCTTGGGGGTGGGGGGACCTTGGCCATGTCCTCCGTTCGCTAGCCTTTCTAACTGCCCCCTCCAATACCTAGCGGACCTGCTTCCTTCTCTCCATTCCCGGTCTATGAGACCTTTTTCCTTTATCCCCACCCCCATGACCGACCAGGGAACATGGCCTGGGAGCCTGGGCCTAGGCCTGCGTGACTCACAGCAGGCTGGGCTGAGCTGGGGCTGGGGGTGGGGGTGGGGACTGAGGGCAGCGGACCAAACATGGAGCTGTTTGTTCTCCAGCTGCCTGCTCTGCTCGGGGTCACCCAGGGGAAGGGGGGGGGCAGGCTGTCTGTGGGAGAATACTTCCTCCTGGAGCCAGGGTGTGGGAGCCACTCCCCACTAGAGCCCCTCAAATGGGGAGGACAGGTCACTATGAATACTCAGCTCTAGCTGCCAGAACATTCTGGTTCATCCTCATCCTCCCCTGTGCCCTGTGAGGCACTCTGCTCTCCCAGTCCCTTATTAACAACCATGGTGAGCTGACATTCCCCCATGGCCAGGGTGATGTACAGCAGTCCCACCCCCAGCTCATTGATCTGGCCCTAGATAAAGTGTGTGCTTGGTCAGCCACAGGGGCAGGATGTACAGTGGGGCACCCAGAACCGGGCTCGGCGTGTACCCGTATGCCCATGTGTAAACTACTATCCGTTCTAGTGTACTGCACATGTTGCAAACACACACAACAGGGGCCCTTGTACTGCATATGTAAACACACCCTATGAGGTCTTCAAAGGAGGGCAGGACCCCAGGTCTTCCCGGGCCAAGCCCTCCCTATCTGCAGAGACTGACATGGTGGAGCCTGGCTGAGTGCTTGCCAATGGCTCTAATTGTGCAGTTTTTAAAGCCATGCTAATTAGAAAGTGCGCTAATGTCTCTGCTTAGCTCTTAATAAAGAGCTTGATTCGGGATCTTTTCAAGGGATAATTGAGTGGAAAAGTGCCTGATCCCACCCCTCTAGTCCCTGTGCCTGCAGGAAGGCAGGCTGTGTAGGCGAGAAACCTCACCCAGACTGTGCCAGCCACTTGGTGGCAGCACATAACCTCCCCCACCCAAATCCCACGGCGAGTGCTGCTTGGAAGGGGAACCTGTCTCCTACACTCTCAGCCGCTCCTAGCTACTCCTCACTGAGAACCAGTCATAGTGGCAGCCCCTCCCCACCAGCTCCTCAAACAATTCCCCCAACCCCACTCGAGTTTAATCCTGGGAGACAGTGAGAGGGTGAGCTTGACCTCTGCCCAACAGGATCCCCAAAAGCATTCTGCACAACCCACTCCAATAGTCCCGGAAGGGAAAGACAGACAAAAACCAGAGCGAGGTGATTCCTGGGAGAGAGGACTGCTGGCCCACAGGACGGGCTTTCAGGGACCTCTTTGCTGGAATTCTCTGGGCCAGAAATAACTGCCTGGGCCTCGCTGCACAGCTGCCTGAAGCTCAAATTAGTGACCCAAGGGGATTGGACACTCCTTCCATGGGAACATGGCTTGGTACTCTTCCCTTCCCCCAACCCCCAGGGTCTGGCTCCTTTCCTCAGGAGAATCCTGGAGCCCATCTGGATGGGGCCCCCATGTAGCTTCTGATCTCCATGGCTAGTTAGTATGGACAGAGGCCAGCCTGGGAGAGCACAGAGCCCTTCTTTGGGACCCAGAACTGACTATTGTAGCCCTGTGGGAACCTTCAGTGTCTGAGGTTGACTCAAGGGAAGGGTCACAGGGTATCTCTTCAGTATGCAGTTTTGCCCCTTCCTGCCTAGGCTGCTCTGCCCAGGATTCTGCCTCAGTCCTGTGTCTCTGCTGCCATGCCTTACCTAGCTCCACATAGCACCCATTGAGGATGAAGAGAGTTATACTGGGAGGAGCCACTACCAGCCATGTTTTTGCCACCAAGGGCCCCAAAGCCACGCCTCTCTCATGTCCCCACCATATGCACTCAGCACATAGCCGATCCTCTAGGCTCTCTGAGGATCAGGAGACTTTATCTGTCCCTCAAGGGATGGAGGGTCTGAGTGGTCTATGTGAGCAGGTGCAGGTGAGGGGTGGCAGCCTTTCTGGGTGGGCCTCAGTACCCCAGTCCACGTGGCTGGGCCCTTCTCTTTTCTACACACTGCTGGGGACATTACCATCTCCACCTTCCTGAGAAAACCCGACTTATACTTGTGATCTGAGGTGTGTGTATGTTGACTGCTGCAAACACAAATCTGGGCCGACCTGGGAGCTGGGTTCCCAAGGCATACTGGGAAAGGGGACAGGTAGGGCACCTTGTGGCATAATGGCTAGCATTCATGGGAAACCACGAACCCTGCAGCAGGCTGTGTTCCAACTGGGTCCTTGACCCCCACCCCCAATCCATCTATGCAAAGCCTGGCTATCCCTACCACTGTTGCCTGGCAACCGGGTATTTATTTAAAAGGGAAACCTCACAGCAATGCCTACCACCAGCCTGCTCTCCCAGCCTGCCGTAACCTCCCCCCCCCCTGACTCCCACACTCTCGGAGACATACTCCTTTGCCTGTACCTGGGCCCCAAGTCCATCCTAATCCTGTCATTCACTTTCCTGAAACCCTAAAAGCACTGGGGGACAGTGGACAACACTTCAGTAATTGTACTTTTCTAGCAGGGTGGGGGACACCTGCTCTGTTCACAGATCTTGCCAGTCTGCAGGGCTCAAAAGCATCCTGCACCTAGGACTGCCTGGCCACAATTTGTGGGCACCGATGTACAAGGTCCCAGGTTTCTGTATGTCAATGAGGCGGGGCCTCCTGAGCTGCTAGGCCACAGGGAGCTCTATATAGAGGCTATGGCCAGAGCAGATGTGGACAGACACCAAGGCCCAATAGGAGGCTTACACCCCAGTACAGAACCTCAAGTTCCAGGTATTGGTGGTAAGTTAGGCACCTTCCCTCCCGAGGACACCTAAGCCCTAGTTGGATGCTGGAGGACATTGAATATATGCTGTTAGATGCTATCCAGCCTCTACCTGTCAGGCCTCCAGTCCATGCAGAATCCTGGAATCCCCCTAACTCTTGGAGCCTCCTGTAAAAAGAAAACCTGTTCTCCCGCCTAGATCTGTCTGACAGGCTGCCAGACAGTTCCCCTCCTCTCAATGGACACACAGAAGCATCAAAGCGGGGGGAAGCCCCCATTTCTGTCATCTCTGGGTCCTCCAGGGAAGCCCTGCCCTGAGCAGACCTCAGTTAGGCTGACCCTCACCACACACCCCCTCCACACCAAGCCTCACACAGTTTTCTTACATCTACACGGGGCCTGACCTATATCCCAAAGGCTGTGAATGAGCTAACTGGCTTTGGCCTTGTCCCTGTCCTCCCTCCACCAGCGGCCATGTTATTAATAGTGGTGACATTTTAAAAGGATGGCCCAGACCACTCCCTCCCCGGAAAATCTGATTTCAAAGTGAAACTTGCTGGACCTTGGTTTCTCAAGGCTGCTGCTTCATCCCCGAGACCCTGGCATCCTGCTACCTGGGTGTCAGCCCCAGCATGACATTTATACGCTGAGAAGGGTCTCAGAGGCTCTGCCCCGAAGTTCAGAACCATAAGCCCTGCTCTTCCCTCCCTGGGAAGCCACTGTCCAAGTGCCAAGCTGGTTGGGCCAAGGTGGCCCATACACCTGCTTCAGCTGTGACCCAGAGGTGGGTGAAGTACATGGTACGGAGGAGTCTCACAAAGTGGAATGGGGGGGGCTTGCTGGTCCTGGGAACTTTCATACAATTTATGTTTTAGTCTGGAGGCTGGAAACCAAGATGATGGTTACAGGCAAGGTTTTAGGCCACAGGCAGCTGACTCCTGTGTCCATAAATGGCAGAGATCCTGTACACAGGTGACTCTGAGCACCCTTACCCATCATAACCACATCTGATCAGATAACACAACCCACAAAGGCCCCAGGTCTGCTTCTAACATACTACTGGGATGTTACGATAGCTGAACTAAAGGGGAAATAAGCACTCGGTCCATGGCTAACGGTCAGTTAACCTTGGAAGGCCAGTCCCTGTCAGGGAGAATAAGAATACGGGCTAGATCGAGGACCAAGAACTTGAGACATGTGGACACGGGGTCTTCAGGGAATGAACAAAAGGATGGTTCAAAGCCTTTCTTTGTTTACGAGAACAGGTCCTCATGGGAAGAAATCAGGGCACACACAGATCATATGAGGGCGGCGGTGTGAGGACACAGGAAGTAGACACCATGCACACAAGCTGGCATAGCATTTATGTGACAGGCCCTGTAGATGTAACCTGTTCTGGTGGAAACACTGATACTCTGGGTATCTCGTATCTACCAGGTCACTGACGGGCCTGGCTGAGCACCCATCGGTGAATGTCGCTCTTTGCCCTCTGCCCCAGAGAACAGCGTCACAGACAGTCCTTGTGCTCAGAGTATATGGGCTGGCCACACCCTGCAGGGACAGGTCCTTCTAAGCCCACACCAACTTGCCTAGACTAAGGAACAGCCAGACTCATGGGCAGGGTGGGACAACATAGAAACAACATAGACAATCACAGCTATGCCATGTGTTTGCACCCCAAGTCAGTGGCGGCTACCCGCCAGGCACTAATTGCAGCTCCATGTGGCTTGCCCGAGGAACAGTCGGGGCGGCTCCAGCACAAATATTTCAAACCACACGGTATTTGTGTTTAATGGGATGAAATTCTTTAAGCCCAGAACCCAGCTGAGCCATTACGCCAGCCAATTTACAAAGAAGTGGGAAGCTCCGTGCAGGAGCCTCACTGACATGGCTCAACCACATGACTGGAGAGGAGGCGGGGTAGGCTAAGCCCAGCCCACCTCCTGACCCCGGAGGCTGACGCCACCTTGGTCTGGAAGTGTTGCAGCCTGGGGACACAGGGTCAGGCAGAGCCAGTAGAACCCTGGGGGTGGGGAAGCGGTCACACTGGGAGCCTAACTGGGAGAATAGTGATCCTGACTGACCTGAGTCTGGTGTCAGTTAGATACTCAGCAGTGCCCCCTTCTTTCTGCTCAGGTAAACTCTACTCAGGAAGTCTTCCCTGGGAAAGGACCAGACTCCTCTGTTGCTCTCCCGTCGCTGAGCAGCAAAATCCATCCATCAGGGGTACCTACTGTATGTCAGGGATGTGCTCCGAGTCCATGAACTGAGGGTCAACTGACAGAGGCTGGTCTCCATCAAGCGGGGGACACACTCCTGATGGATAAGCGGATGTCACGTGGTGGGGGAGGGAGCCTTGAGACCACTTGTGGACATTACCCATTGCCGTAGCCCTGTGACAGGATCAGTGCAGGGCTCTGTGGGCCCACGTGATCATCCCACATAGAGGCTTTCCAGTGCAAACACATAAGCAGATCTACTTAGGGACAAGGAGCCTACTGGGCCTCCTCAGAGCACCCCAGAGCTTCCTCCAACAGTGGGACAGGGACATGAGGAAGAGTCCTTATTCACAGTAGGGATTTACATTGTGTGGGATCACAGACGTACAGTATAGTTTAAATGGATCACACATTAGGGCACAACACACAAGAGGGATATTTGGAATTATATGCACAGTTGTACACGTACCCACACACCTCCCTCTCCTCACTTCTCTCTCCACAGAAGGCCCCCAATACAGAGACAAGGCTACCCTACCGAAACTGTGATTGCTTTGTGGCTACCAGGAGCTAGGTGCCTCTCACTGGCTGCCTGCCTGCCCACCAGCCTGCTGACCGCAGACCTAGACCCCAGGGAGTCTCCTAGCTTAGTGCCATACCAATTTGCTGGGCCTGGCTCCCATCCAACTACCCGTGTCTCAATCGATCCCCTAATAACTCGATCCATTATGTTGAAGCAGGATTCTTGGAAACGGGCAGGAAAAGGAAGCTCTGTGAACTGTCTGAGTCATTTTTTTTTTAAACTAACAATGGGACATCTCTCCCCTCCCCAGTGAGGCAAGCTGCACTGCCTCCGCGTGTTCTAGAAGGCTCTGTGTGATGTTTGGGGAGGTACTCAATATCCCTGGGTCAGGGCAGCCTCTCAAAGAGCATGGTCTCCCTAACGGAACTAACGAAGCCCCATTCCTTCTTCCTCTCAGGCTAGCCCTATACCAGCTTCCAACCCATCGAGGCTGGCTGGCCCTGTGGCTCTGGCTACCCACAGCTGGGGAATCCTGGTGCTATCCCCCTCCCTGGGAGCCAGGGAGACACCCCCACACACACACGCAAATTTGAGGATGAGCTCAATTTACACTTGGTTGTGGGAGTGTGTTACTCATGGCGCCTCAGTTCCTCACAGTTGGTCTGTGCACTTCAGGGTCCAGCACCTAATAAAGGGGGGAGGAAAAGTGTGCCCAGCTCTCTCCCTTGCCTCAGAAGCCCACAGTCAGGGCTAAGAACCCAATATACAGAGGCAAGACACATGCCCCATGTCCCGGGTGACTGGTGTGGGAGGGTGGCTCAGTCTCCAAAAAGACCATTCCCTGTGGTGTGGGAGCATGAATTCTTCCTCCCATGTCTTGCTCCTCCACTAGCCAGTTCTCCATCAAGACAGAAGGCTGAGACCCCAAAGATTAACAAGCAAAGCCCCTGCTCCCACTGAACCTCTGTATTGGGGGGGGGATCAGTCATTTTTCATGAAACAGTGTGTTAAACACACAAGGTGTTATTTTTTTTATGGTGTTTCAAGGTGAACTGTCCAGTCAGGAATTTTAAATTTTTCTAGTTTCGAGTTTATTTTTAAATCGTGCAAGTGTGCGTCTGTGCTTGTGTGGTGTGCGTGCCCTCAGAGGAACCAGAGTTACAAGTGAGATGTGGGTGCTGGGAACCAAACTTGGCCCCTCTGCGAGAGTAGTTAGTGCACGCTCTCAGTTACGGAGTCATTTCTAGCCCCCGAGCTTCCAAGGTTTTAAACGTCTGATAAAGCACCAGAACCTCACTCCAGCTGCATACGCTGACAGGCTCCTGAGACCCCGGAGCAGAACAGTCAGCCCTGAGGGCTGTAGGTTAGGTGCAACCTCATCAGAGGACAAGGGCCCTTACCTGAGTGCCCCCATTGTGTCAGGGTTCCCATTTACTCTGTCTAACTGGGCTTTGGAACACCCTACTTGGTGGTACCAGCAAAGACCTTCCCCCTACACACACTTCCCACTGGCCAGGGTTCCTATGGGCCACTGTATTTATTTATCTGTAGCTTCAGACCATAAGCTCAGTAACTATACCAGCTCTGTACCCTAACATCTCTAGGGTCTCCACGCTGCTCTAGGCAGGTGCCTCCCCTCCTCCAGATACCAACCACTTAGCACAATGTCTCTCTCTCCCTTCCTGTCCCTAGGATGTGTCTGAGTCTCGCCTGTGGTTATACAAGTCACCCTAGGGCAGGACAGGCTGATGACCCTGGCCTCTGCTTAATCCCAGGAACTAAGTTGTTGAGTCTCACAAACATCTTGGGCTCTAAGGAGACATGGAGAGCCAGTCAGAGCTACTGGTGAGCTATCCTTAAAGTAGGGGTGTCAGGTTGCATGCTGTCCACCAGAGCAGCCCCTGTGGGATGCCTGCTTGTCCCCCGCAGCAGCAGTAGAAAGCAGGTTCCAAGGAAGACAGCTGCCTTAATAATAAATTGCTTAATTAGGGAATCTCCCATGAGGAGCCAGCGCAGTGTGGAGCCCCGGCTTGAGGGATGTTACCTGCTGCTCCCACATCTTGGGGATCCCCCCCCACACACACATACACACCAAGGAGCTGATGCTTCAAGATTCAGCACACAGTGCTTAGCACACATTCCTGACAGAATGTCATAGAGAAGCAGCCCAAACCCCAGCACAGGATCCACTAAGGTGGGAAGAGGACTAGGAGATAACCTAAAGGGGTTTATTCTCTCACAAGACGGGATAGCTATCACAGCCCTAGATGCTGCTCCAGGCTCTACTAGGTTAAGGAGGCAAGACAGACAAGGACTAGCCTGTGGCCCCTCCAACCACTTAGACAGCCCCGCCCACTCTGGCATGGCCTCAGACACACCCCTGGCAATGGCACCCGGAGACAGGGGACCTGCCAAGTGGCAAAAGTGAAGGTATGCAGGACCTGAGCCAGCTGGGCCAAGGGGTTTACTAGAAATCACTATACCTTCCCCCACCCTAGGCACCTCAAGGCCTCTCATGGTACTGCGTGTGCACGCACACCACACACACACACACCACACACACACACACACACACACACACACCCGTCGCCGCCACCACCATGGGACTTACAAAAGCACGAGAACATCCCTTACTACCTCCTTTGATATGAGGCTCAGTGTGTGGGGCAAGGTAGCCACGCTTTGCGGTATGAGATGGGGGAGGGGCTTCAGAGGAATTCACACTTTGCTCTGCCTGTCCCTGGGTGAGAATGGCTTAAGACAGGTGGTGTGGACCAAAATGGCCCGCAGCTATGGAGCTGGAGGACAGAAGACAGTGAAAGGGAGCACTAAGCGTGGCAGGTTGCAGGTTCCCTGGGCCCTGGGACTTTGTAGAGAATGAAACTCCAGCACGCCTGATTCCTTGCTTCTCCAAGATTCAGGTTTGTTTCTAGAAGTCTCCATGTATTAGTCTCTGCTGAATGGTTAAAAAAGAAAAGCAGAAAATAAAAAACAAAAACAAAAAACCAGCAGCACCCGGCTCCGTTTAAATGGCCCTGTCCTCCGAGCCTGGGGCCCTCCTCTCCTAATTACCCAAGTCTTACCTCGCAGAGCCCACCAAGGGAAAAAAAAAAAATCTAGATTGTTCAAGGGAAATGAGACCTGGAGGATACCCACAGAACAGAGGGTTCCAGGACACCACCAAGAGAGGAACTACCAGCCCGGCCTACAGGAGAGAGGCTAAGTTAGGTAAAGACCTAGAGGGGGTTGGGATGGGAGAGCCTCTGCTGTCTGTGGGTGGTGACTGAGATGGACACAGGGGCTCCACCCCCACCCTCCCACCATGCAACACCCCCCCCCCAGTCCAGTTCAGGCCTCTATTTCTTCAGGGCCAGGGATATCTGAGTCTTGGCTCTTGGGCCACCAGGCAGTGTTATGGCCCCCAGGCGAGATCCTTCTTCTATGCTCTCTGAGTAAGTTGTGGCCAGACACACCGGAAGAGAGGCAATTGGCCAAGACCCAGTCCCTGCTGTCTAGGAGGATCAAGTTGTAGGTCCTGCTTTCAAGGGTCCCTACCTTCTCCCTGTAGGCTCCCACAAGCCTGGGTGGCTGGGCAGCCCCTCACTCTGTTGACATGGCAACCAGGAAGGCAGCCCAGGGGCCTGTCAGACCAGTCCTTTGCAGAATGTATTTCCTGATTAAAGCCAAGCAGTCCGACCCCCAAGGCAGTCCTTAGAGCTCATAAAGGAGCAAAGAGTGGTGGTCAGTGAGGGGCTCCCTCCCGCCTGTTTCCGTTTCTGTCTCCTCAGGAGACAGCTGGACCCATCCAGAACTGCGCCAGATTCTGCTCCCTACCCTGTGGCTCCACCCAGGCAGCCTGGCTGGCAGGGCAGTCTAGCTACAGCATGACCTCAGCTCCCCATCCCAACGAGGCCTGTGAGCATGTGGGGAGGGGGCTGACTTCACAAAGAGGGCTCTGTGGTGGGACCCGGAAGAGGGCAGTGCTCCCTAACCTGGGAGCCCCTGCAGGGCTGGTGGAGATGTTACATGGGGCTCTCGGTGGTGGGGTTAGGGGCCAGGTTCTGCCTAGGTAGCTCCCTGATACCCCAGGGGACCCTACAAGCCCCAGACAGCTGGGAAGAGAGGGTGATGAGGAGGGAGGTACTGAGGGGCAGGCAGAAACTCCAGCCCAGCACATAAACAGTCTAAATTAGGAATTAAAATATCCAGAGGCCAATCCCAGCCACCATCACCAGGCAGGGTGTATTTCAAAGGAGTAGGAAAACATCCTTCCACCAGCACTGAATTTCTCGGTTCGGTGGTGGCCAGAGACATCTGTGTCCACACATACCTGCGTGGACACGGCTCTGTGTGCACGTGGACAGCTCATCCTAGGGACAGGGACAAGCCTGAGAGGGGGAGACAGACGAAAGCTCCCCCAGGGAGAGACTGGGCAGGACTGTCCCAAGCCCCTCACACACACAGCAGCCAGACTATGCTATGGCCTCCTGCCAACCCCATCCCCCACACCATGGCTTAGCCTAGCTCTGGGTTTTCAGGAGAGGAAGCCCCAGGGCTTGTGTACTGGGCGAGGATGCTCCCTCCCAACCCTGTGACTAGGACCACCAGTCCTGGCCCTGCTCCTCCAGGAGAGAATCCAGGGTTAAGAGGTGAAGAGCAGGCACCAGGAGGGGCAGCAGTGGGAACACAGCACCTTCTGCCTGGGCTGCGGCTTTGGAAGTCCAAGTTCAAGAGCATCTGGTAGTCAGGGGAGTTTCTGTATCCCTCTGCCACATCCTGTCCTGCCTTTCTGACCTGAACACCTACAGCACTGTTCCCATGGGATCAGGGGGCAGTCCCCAGGAGTTGCTCTATGGTGCAACTTGGACAGAGGGGCAGTCAGTGTCTCAGGGTGCCAGGCTGTGGAAAGAGCTTCACTGGGGGCTACCTATGGGCTAGGAGGGTGAGCAGGCTTAATCAGGAAAGTCCTCTGGTGCCACAGGGGCTCAGGGTCAGCAGGCGGGTCACTCTCCAGGTCAGAAGTGAAAAGTTGCTTCTGGTTGGGGGACAAGCAAACTCAAACACCCGGACACCATAGGGGCTCCATGCTATTATCTTCTGACTATGTTATGTTCGACACTGCCTCATGGGCCTGACCTTTGACCTCACCCCATCTGTCAGCCTTCTGTTTCCCCTAACACAGCAGAAAAATAAACCCTTGGCTATCAGTACACATCAGCAGACATAGGTCTTGGGCCACATAGCCCAGCAATGGAGACTCTGCTATTCTGTTGCACCAGGCCTAGAGGGGTAGACCCTCAGATCCCAGCTAACCAAGGGACGTGGGACTAGGTCCCAACAGCATCAGCTGCCACCATGGTCACCAGCTCCAAATCCAATATAACAAAATGATAAAAGACTACTCGAGTGAATGCCTCGGCCACAGGGGTCATGTTGCTGCAGTGACTTAAAAAAAGAGGGATTGGGCTGATGTCCCTGAGTTGTGGGTGCTGGACCCCTGGGTCAACCACCAGTTTCAGGTCTAGTCTAGCCCTTCACCATATCCATTCACCCAGTTCTCCACCAAGGCAGACACTAACCATGCATGTTCTGAAACATGAGGTGTAAGCGGAAGCAACCCCAGTGAAATTATAAAGCACACCTGAGTGTGTCTCTGCGGGTGTTTCCAGAGATGACTACGTGGGGGCCATGTCTGGTATACAAGCAGCGCCATCCCATAGTTTGGGGACCCAAAGGAAGGAAGGTAAAACCTTCTGATGTACATGAGTTATTAGTGCTCCCTGGCCTTCTCCACACACTCCCTGGATGGATGGATGGATGGATGGATGGATGGATGGATGGATGGATGGATGGATGGATGGATGGATGTGTGTGTGTGTGTGTGTGTGTGTGTGTGTGTGTGTGTGTGTGTGTGTGTGTTGACACAAACTGAAACTTTTGAAACCATGAACTAAAATCAGTCTTTCTCCTAATTTTTTTTCACATACTCAGTCATTTGTCGTAGAGACCCTGCCCCCCAACAAAAAGACTCATGCAGGGACCACAGATGTCCTGGAACAAAGGGGTCAGGTCACACGCTGACTCCTGGAGACACCAAGGCCTAGCTAGCACTGTGTGGCCATGTCATCCACCCTGGCCCTTCCCACCCTCACCTTCGCCGCCTTCTACATCCACATCTTAGAAGCTGGGAGAGGCCTCCTGCCCAACGCCCTCCTAGAGGCCTCCTTGTGTCTGACCACCCCTTCCCTGCAGGCCTCTACAAGATGCCCTGAGAACACAGGATGACCGTGGCCAGTAGTCAGCCCAGGAAGAGATCATTGGGTTGAGAAGCTGAAGGCCCATGTCTGGCGTTTATGCCTAATGTTCCACTCCCCTGGGTGACATAGAACCTTCCCTTTGTCCTCTCATGGCTCCTACTCAACTATTTACTGCATAGCTGATCCCTCAAACTCAGGGACTCCCGGCACTGCTCTCTGACCTGGCTGTGGGCAGGTTTAACCCACACAGCAGTTCTCCCAGACCCTGAAACCTTATCACACAGGTCACCTGGTGGGTGGGACACTAGGATTTAGGGTTTGTTTCTCCAAGACCCACAGAGCTCCATCAAGCTAGCAGTCAGGGGCCAGCGAGACCATGCACTTGGGTGGCAACTGTGCCCAGTGTGGTCCAATGAATCCTACTTTAGGCCCAGCTTGTTCCTTGCCAGCCAGGATCCTTCAGAGTAGGAACTCCGACCTACCCAGTCCATGTCGCGTTCTCTCTCTAGCAAAGCCCGAGATGCTCTATCTGTTCTCCACATCTTGGGGATCCCATGCGTGGCCCTAGAGGAACGGTGGTGCTCCAGGGAGCCTGGTGGGGCTGGGAGCAGCTAGGATCACAGTAAGAGGCTTTATGTAACCATAAACGGGCAGCTGGCTCCTGGGGCCAGGCCGGTAAACCAGGAGCTGGCTGGGGATTAGTGACAGGCGTTGCCACGGCAACCCGAAGAGAAGGAAGCATGCTTGGTCTGAGCATAGCTCAGCCTTCCTCTAGCTCTGCAAAGGTAAGAGGAAACCCCAGAGATTCATTAGCAACAGGTTCCCATGGCAACCTCACCAAGCTCATTAATAATTTTTTTTTTATTCCAAGTGTGGGTGTTGAAATCCTCCTGAGAATGAAGGGAGGGACGGATGCAGAGCAAACACACGCGCGCCAGCTACTCCTACCCACGGCCGAGACACCACCTGACAGTGACACCTGTCCCCACCCCAACCCGGAGCTGGGACCTAGCCGTTCCTCATAGCAGGGAGCAGTCAAGCTCAGGGACCACAGCCAAGACCCCAACTTGAGACCCTGCTACACACCGGAGGTGACAAATGTCTTGTTAGGCCACCTTGGGGCCCAGACTCATAGGTGGGATAAAGGGTTAGCAAGTGGGGGTTGTTTTGTAAATCCCCTGGAAGTTTCGCATGTGACCAAACGATGCTCCTATGTGACCTGGCAATCCTATTCCTGCCGTCTATCCAGGAGGATGAAACCCAGAAAATTGAGTTGGTTTCAGAACCCGCCCATTCACTGCAGCATTTTCAGCCATGCACCTGGACGCGTGTCCGCGAACACAAAAAGCTCTAACTGCACCTTGGAAGGGTACCCATCAAAGAGAACTGGACACTGGGGCCAGCAGCGGTGAAACCAAACCTTGGGGTTTGGTTCACTGTACTCCAAGCGACACATGCAAGGGTGTGATCCCACTACATGGCGCCTCCGGAAGAGGGAAAACAGGGACAAAGTGGGTGGTCAGTAGAGATGCATGGACATGGCGCTCTCTGCACGGTGAGAAGTGCTCTGAAGCATACTGTAGCCATGGATACCCAGGCGTAAGACCAGGGTGACAGACACAGAGCACATAAGTTATGTGACGTGTGACCTACCCTAAGAGTCTAAGTAGTGTTGCGCTCAGCCTGCCAGTCCGGCACAGTAGCTGCTGCTGCTGTCTTCTCTGAGCTCCTGGTCCACGGTGAGACACACGGGGCTTGGTGAGGTAAATAAGGTGCAGAGACTTGGGGATGTCCTGTGCCAGGCAGATGGGCAAGCAGGCAGGGGCTCTGGCCTTCTGCTCTGGACATGTGACTAAAGACCACTGACTTCTGGGACAAGCTGGGCCAGTAAGGAAGTTGGCAACATTCAGGGTCACCTAGCAAACTCCATGAAGCTCATGACACTCACACTGGGTCCCAGAGCACCTCCCGGGATAAAATGTGATCTCTCACCCACCATGCCACTGAGGCCGCTAGAGGCTTGATTTCTCCTTTATTGGTCCTTGCCAGGCCTCGAGAAAGCCATCAAGTAACCAGCAATTCACACACACACACACACACACACACACACACACACACACACACACCTCTCTCACAAGCAGGGACACCACGCCCCCTTTCCAGCAAAGTGAAGACAAGGGAGTGGCCACAGAGATATGGCAACGCATAATCAAAAGGCAGAAACCAGGAGCCGTTTGCAGCCTGTGCCACACAGACACTCACACCCCACACTGTAATAACCGCCCAGTGGGTCAGGCCCAGACAGCCAATTTCCCAATTAGGAGCCATGAGCCCGCCCAGGCACAGGGCACAGTGGAATCCATTCTTTCACTGCAAATGGGAAGAAACCAGCTACTCCCCCTCCCCATACTCCATGAAAACCAGCAAGTCAGTGGGGGAAGGTCCAGGGGAGACACCATCCTATTGTCATGGTGAAGCAGGCAGAGCTACAACCAGTGTGGCCTTGGGAAGGGTGGTACACACTGCCACCTGGGGATGGAGTTGGGACACATGGTGAATGACGAGGACTTGGGAGTGGGAAGAGATGGACTGGCTTGAAGGCTTCTCCCTCTGGGTCTCTGGATTCCTAAGGCTGATGCTCCAGTGCTGGAGTGCCAAGCACCCCCACCCCGAGCAGCTCTACTGAACCAGGCCTTGGTGGGTAAAACTCTCTACCCCTTCCTAGCATACACTCAGCCTCCCCCTCCCCGCCCTCCCCATGGCGTCATGCTGGTTGGACCTTGCTCCATTTGCTTGGTGACCCAGATCCCTATGTGGAGAAGCACAGGAGGTTCTGGAATATTATGGAAGAATGTGGCAGCAGGCCCAGTTTCTGACACAAACACCATGGCCTGGTATCTGCTACTGGTTGGTGAGCCTTTGTTCCCAGGCCCACCTGACAAGCTTGTTCCCATCTGTCTGTCTGGCGCTGTCTGGCTTGGGGAACATTCCTTTTGATGATGGCACTTGAGAACACAATGGTTTGAGGGACTCATTCTTGGGCAGCGGCCTCACCTCCTAGACATCTGCCATCCCTACGACAACCCACAACCCGCTCCACAGGGAAGCCTTCAGACCACCCACCTCACCAACAGGTCAGCACGACCGACCCCGTGTCACCCAAGAGTGTGTTTCATATCCTAGAACCTTCACAGAACCAAAATCACCCAGGAGTCACTGCCTGGAGGGAGCTCCTGGTGGACACACATTAGGGGCGGGGCGGGGCGGGGCAGAGGCACTGAAAGGAGGGAAAGCCATCAACATCCATGAGCTGGGAAAACACTAGGGAGCTGGAGTGACCTGTACTCAGAAACTCAACTGGGGCCACGAGCCACCCCATGCCTCGATACCTCCTAGCCCTGAGCTACAATGACCCACACCCAGCTAGTCACTGACAGTACAAGCAAACCCCACATCGGCCAACCATATTGCACAAGGTCCTTTCTACAGGCTTCAGAAAGGCGTCTGGCAGGGTCTGTTAGACAAAAACAGTGAAGACACAGGACCAACTCGGGAGACCTCAGCAGGAGGTTGTGTCACCAACCACCTGGTCCCACCAAGGCTCCCTTAGAGGATGAGGTGGGGAGGCAGCAGCCAGTCCATGCCTACAGCCAGGACTGGCTGTGTCAGGGTTGTGAGTGGGGCTAGTCACTGGCAGTCCCAGGACTAGGAAAAAGGGCAGAGCTTGGTGGGCACAGTATCCACACGGGTCAAGCTACGGAGGAATAAACTGAGACTCCGGTAGGTACTGGTAGCCGTATCATACACTCGGCTAGCATGTAATGGCCCATACATGCCCACTTCTCAGCTCACAGGACGGGGCCGAGGTGTTTCAAGTGGGTACCATCGTGCCAGGTCAGGCACCAGAGGCCTTCCTGGAACCAGGGTCTGAAAGGCTAACCAGGGCTAACCAGAGATACGTCCACACAGCCTGTCAGATAGTGCTGATGACACCAATGAGGATCCCACTCCCTGAAAAATGAGGGCCAGCTATGTCCACACTCGGTAACCAAAGTCCTCTAAGCGCCCACGCTTGGGGTGAGCTTGTCGAATTCCTAAGACTTAAAAAGACGCAGGGGCTGGAGACAGGTCAGTTGGTAGAGTGCGTGCCTAGCATGCACAGAGCTCTAAGTCTGAGCCCCAACATCAGATGAATTAGGCATGGTGGTGCAGACCCATAATCCCAGCATTCGGTCCGGGAGAGGAAAAGTTCAAGGCCATCCTCAGTTACATATAAAGTCAAGGCCTGCCTGGGATACATGAGATTCTGCTTCAAAAGAAAGACCCTGCGATGGCTCTGCAGATAACCACATATGCCACTCAGCCTCCAAGACCCACACCATGCAAGGTGAGATCCAACTCCCAAGTTGTCCTCTGACCTCCGCAGGGGCAGTGGCGCCCGTGCGCGGGCCCACACGCACGCACTCGTACACAAGATACAATGAACAAATGCCCAAACCTGGATTTTAAATAAAAAGCCACTCCATCCATGTTTCAGTGACTTTCCTGGTAGTTTCATTTGTATCTTTTGGTGGAAATGTTAATTCCACAGGGTACCCTGGGTTCCCAGCAGCAGCAAGCCCCAGCCATTGAGCTAGCCTCTATCACCCACAGACAGCATCGGAGAAGCTAGGCATGGCTGGCTGCACCTACCCCAACTCCACATGGCCCCAGCGCCTACAGCTGTTTCTTATTGGCTCCTCACTCCACAGTGATGAGAGAAAATGATGTTGGAGGATGGCACAATCAGCCACAGTTGTAGGACATGTGCAGGTCCCACCTAGTCACCACAGTGACACAGCAGGCCTAGGCCACCACTACCCCAGAAAGGACTGGAGCAAAATGTCCTACAGCCACCCGGAGCCTCGCCGAGTCCAGGGTGCGGTGGAGTGAGGGGGGATGCAGCAAGCGCCAACAGTCAGAGTGGAGGCCTCAGCCAGCCTTCCACACAGCCAGGGCAAGGGCAGGAGACGACTGGGCTTCCCTCAGCAGCCGGGGAAGAGCCTGTCCATTTTAATGAGGCACTAATGCAGGCTGACTCACCAACCGTTGGCCAGAGGCTGGACTGGCAACTGCGGCCAAAGACAAAGGGACATGATAGGGACATTGCCACGTGGTCCCCACGTCTCTCTGTGCCTTCAAACAGCAGTGGCTGGGCATCTGGGCAGGGTTCTCGTCCCTGTGTCAGGTTAAGCTGCTCCTAGGAGAACACCGATCAGGAATCCTAGGATTAGAACCCTTGGCCTGGAAAGATAGCAGGAGTCGTCCTGCTGAAGAGCAGACATCCCAATATTGCTTCAACCCGAGGCCTTCTACAGGGTTCCTGGTTCTCAGCAAGCCCTCCACCACCTTCAGATGCGTGACAGGGGCCAGACACATTGCAGACGGGGCCATGATATTTTAAATAGTGTATAGACCCTCCACTTGCAGGCTACCTCTCCTGATTGACACACAGAACAGAGAGGTTGGCGTTCATGAACCCCCAAAATCTTGAGAGTCAGTTTTCCTCAAGGCAGAAGCACATGGCCACTAGACAGGAGGTGCCCAGGTCAGCTTCAAGGCCATCATAGGACCACACTTTCACATAACCACACAAACACCTCAAGGTTCTCACTCTTGGGCTAAAGCTATTCCCCCTCCAGCTATCCCTGTTCAAATCCACCCGATGTCTTTTTAACCTGATCACTATCCAATGGTCAGCCTAGGAGAATAGGGCCTAAGTGTCCCCGGGAGAAACCTAATGGACCATAATGTCCTTCTCTGCATTCTCTTGAGCTGGGGCTGGAAGCTGGGGGCAGGGTGCAGCTTCTGACTAGAGCAATTTCCTCCCTGGCCATCTGGGGTCAACACTCCTCTCCATGGACACCAAGAGGGAGATGGCCCTGCTCCTCTGGGGACAACTAGAACAGCTAGAGACAGGTAACATCTGAAGTCTTAGGGTTCTGGGAATCTAAACAGTGGCGTTCACAGTAAAGTGGTTTTTGTCTGATGTTTCGACTTTTCTGCTCAAAACCTAAGCAAAGACAACCGGGATACAAAGAGGGTTGAGGAATCCCAGGAGTATCTCTCAGCAAGCTTCCTCATGGGCAGAATGGTCCAATTTGTAAAAACTCACCAGAGACTCCCATTTTTGGACTGACCTTCAGGGCACCTTCTAGAAAGCCCCTGGGCTGGATCGGAGTGGTTCATATCTCCTAGGAGATGTCCCTAGAAACACACCAGACACCTGCAGTAGCCTCTGGGAGGGGCCTCTGACCAGAACAAGGAGCCCCATGCCCAGCCTGACTGGCCGACCAGGCGGTCAGAACGACCAATTTCATGGCTGATTTTCTCCTCTCCCTAGGAGGCCCACCTCTTGTCCAAGAGCCTGACACTGAGCATCTGATTTATCCCAAGTGGCCACCTCCAGTTAGCACATCGCAGCCTCCTGCCTAGAGCTGCTCGTCTCCCTCCAGGAGCGGGCCGTGCTATCTGGGAAAGGCTCATTCAGGCGTGCATGCATAGAAGGGGCACGCTTTGCTGTGTGGGCAAGCATGCCACCAGCTGGGCTAAGGTTCTGTGTCTTTCCAAAGGCCAGCGGCCTCAAACGACACGAACTTACTCCTACTCTGTCTGGGCTCCAAGTCCCCAGTCCGGGCCTCAGCAGGGACTGCTTATCTCCAAGGTTCTGGGGAGGCTGTGCCTGGCCTTCTACAACTCCTGGTGTGAGCGACAGTCCTTGTGTTCCATGGCTGCGGCCAAGCTGCTCCAGGCTCTTTCTCTCACGGTTGCCACACAGTCTATCCTCTCCCCAAGAGACTCCCATCACTGGATCTGAGGCACCCAGTCCAACCTATCCCTCAGATCAGTTACAACTTACATCTGAACATGTCCCATCGCCAAACAGGGGCAGCCTCGAAATTCTGCTGGTCATGGATTCTGAAGGGGACAACATTCAGCCCAACACAGGGAAGGAAGCATCACCAGTATAGCCCTCCCTTGTTGCTCAGCTAGAGGCCACAGGGCCACAGGGGAGAAAACCGAGGCCCGAAAGGTGATCTGTCCACAGAAACCATGCAATTTTGGTACCTCTTCCACAACGCCAACTCTGGAGGCCCCTCAAGTCTGCTTACACCACTCCCACTATTTTCCAGAAAATCCACTGAATCCTTTGGTTTTTGTCACCATGGGCCAGAGTATATGGGCCAACATGACAAGGCCCAGGGAACCCAGGTGCTACTCAGAGCCAGCCGGAGTTCCTACCACGTACCTGCTGCACCTGCCCTGTGTACAACAGACCTGGCCAACAGTCGCTCGCCCTGCACCACATCCAGCCACTGCACCTGCCCATTCTGCACCCTGCCCCCAACTACTCTGTACACACAAGCCTCAGAGTCGACTGGGCTGCTAACCTTCCTGCAGCTACAGGGACCTAGTACTCAAGAAGTTCCAGTTCCTCCAACTGTAAAGGTCACTGTCCCCTAACACAGTGTCAGGGTACCTCCTTTAATCTTCACACCCAGAACTGGCCCCACCCCCCACCCCATACCAAGAGCCTCACCAGGTAGAGACAGGTAAAGGCGGCCAGAACAAAGTGGGGTGGGCACAGCAATCTGCCCTTATGCCTTTGAAGCCCCTTCCCCAGGCCACCGTCCCAGCTGCACCAACCTGGAGCACAGCTTGTGGAGGGGACGACATTAGCAAAGTCCAGAGGGAAGAGGACAGAGCAACCAAGCCAATCCCTGTGCCTGCCAGGAACATCCTGTGTGCTGCCAGGGCCGGGCCATGCCGGGATGCAGCAGCCATCCCTTTCCATCTAGCCAGGCAGGGGCTGTGGTTCCCGGGGCTGGCCTGTTCTCCAGCCCCAAGCAGGTCCTCTGCCTATGGCCTGCTGCAGGGCTGGCCAGACAAGAGGCTGAGGCTCCATGCTGGTGCCGGGGTAATGAAACATTGACTCTGTACCTAATGCTCACATACAAGGAACCCATTTTTGTGCCTTGGTTACTTCCCTCGTGAAACAACACAGAAGTTCCAAGGGACACAAACAGCAAAGGGTGAAGAGACCTGACTAAGACCAGGCAGGACTGAGGCCTTGCCCATGGGTCTCTGCTCCGGAGATGGTGAGCATAGGTGCAGGGATGGTGTGCCTGATGGACCATTGAGCCTGGTGGACCCCCTCCAACTTGGGCAGCCACCGTTAACTGCCTTAATCCTAGGGGAACCCTCAACTCTTAGAGCATAGGGAAGGCTTCTAAGTCCAGGTTCCAACTTTGGCCGAGACTTGGCTAGCCTATGCGTTTAAAAAAAAAAAAAAAAAAAGAGTTCTCTGGGACCCCTGAAATCCTCCTGCAACCAAGGTCAGTCTGTGCTGGACCAGGAGGCACTGGCTCCTGACTGTCCAGGGCTCCTCTACCCAAGGCTCACACATCCTGGCAGGGCTGGAAGCAGCCATTATGCAGAGGCTGGTGTTCCCCACTCCAGCATCTAATCAGCCTATCCCTCAGCTGTCCTTGATATCTGCCCCTGCCGACAGAACCCCAATCTCCCTGCCAGCCTGTAGCTTCACCCCCCCTTGCCAGTCTCACTGCCTGGAGCAATTGAAGAAGCCAGAAGACACCAGCCATAGCAGATACAGCAGGCACGGTTCAAGCCTGCTCCATAAGGCCCTCCCTGAGAAAATGGCGAGTGGCTTGAGAATCTAGCCTCCATCATTCCAGGCAGGCACGACACACAGGGTATGGTACCCAGACCTTCTGCCAACTCTCTTGAGCTGGTGATGGGTCGGAGGGCCAGTAGGGTCCTTTCTTCTGCATCCTTGGCTCCCTGGACTGCATCCTGTCTGTGCCTGTGTCCCTTACCTTTCATCAAGGACCCAGCCCTACACCACAACACCACACCTTGCCTCTGCCCAGGGCTGTGGCCTTTAATCCCAGGCTTAGAAATTTAACCTAGGAACCTTAGAAATTTCTTAGGGGTGCTCCAAGTTAGGCCAAGACTAACCACCCCAGAGAAGAGAGAAGGTTAAGGCCTCCCAAGGTAGGAAAGAACATTCTGAGTCAGGTCCCAAGAGCTGCTGCCCCCTCCCCAGGAGGCTCAGCTCAGCGCCAGGGCCAACATCTGCATAAACAAAGGTAACGGATTTGCACGCCTGACCTTGACTGCTCAAGCCTGAGGATTGGACTTGGCCACAGGCCACTGCTCTGGATTCATCCCTGTTTGACAGGCTGCCCCATCCCCCGCATTCTTCCACATCCTGACCCTGAATGGGGCGTCTGCCAGCGGCACTGGGAGCCAGGCCCACTGCACACGAGGAACCAAAGGGAGCTCCCAGACCACCCTGTGTGCTCCTGCAGGCCACGGAGACACCCGC
Organism: Rattus rattus; assembly: GCF_011064425.1. Taxonomy (NCBI): domain Eukaryota; kingdom Metazoa; phylum Chordata; class Mammalia; order Rodentia; family Muridae; genus Rattus; species Rattus rattus. The sequence goes on from NC_046162.1 coordinate 2,690,354, forward strand.
AGCCTGCACCAGTGGCTTACTCTACCATGGTACTGGGGTGTCTCAGCCTGTTATACAGGCCAAGCCTCCAAAACATGAGGACACCAGCACCCACTTCTCAGACCTTGTACTGCAATCCCCCTTACCTCAATTTACTACTGGGCTGGGTTCCAACACTGCCCTCTTCCTGAGGAAGGGTCCAAAGCCTGATCAGGGAGCACACTAGATTCCTGAGTTCCCAGGTCAGCCTATCCACTCCTCTCAGATATCCCAGTTCTCCATCTCACCTCATATCCCACACTGCTAACAGCAAGCTCTAGGGATCCAAAGCCCTCTCCACCATATCCCCTTCTGCCTCAGACCACTTACCTTACCTCAGGAACAGAACCATGGCACTTGCTGCCCTGTCTGGTCCTTCTACTGGCCTCCTCTCACACAGACAGAGTGGTCACCAAGTAGCTACCACCTCCCTGGTCCTGGCACCAGCAGCCTCTAGTCCAGACCCCACCGGCCACAGGCACATGGACGGCTGAATTCCAAATGGTTCTGTTGAGGAGACCTTTGCTGAATGAAGTAGCCAAGGCCACTGGTATTAGGAGCCCTCCCTTCACAACTTCTCCCCAACCCAGGGGGTTCAAGGATCAGTCAGGGAAGGTACACGTCAAGAATGAGGAGTGTATGGGGGTCTGCTATGGTCTCCACGTAGCTGATGGCCAGGCTCTTCTGTCCCCTTGAGGTGCTGAGACTATCAGAAAGTGGCACTGGGTTTGGTCAACACCAGGGTGATTAGGAACAAGCAGGCAACACAAGTGAGTCTGGGGCCACCTCCCCCAGGGTGCCAGGATGCAAGTGTGTGATGTAGTAGTTAGGAAGGTGATGTCTTAATTAAGCGGGCAGGACTGTCAGTCCACCTGGACAGAGCCTTGACGCTACACAGCCATCCCTGAGCCACACATGCAGAACTGGAAGGCACGGTCCCTACAAGAGCAGAGCCTGTCTTGGACTAAGCTTCCAATCCTTATGTGTACCCTGCTGTCCTTCAACAGGACACGCTCGGCCTCACTGGCGTCATGCCCGTTCCGTGAAGGGATGAGACAGTTAAAGTGACATCACATGGGTGTGTCGCCTCCGTGATGAAAGTATGAATGACTCTCCAAAGAAAAGTTTAGGGAGACCCTGACACCCATCTGGCGGTCCTTCCCAATATCTCACCAACTACGGCTATCTCCCCTGTACCAAACAAGTCCCGGAACTACGGTGTGCCCTCAGCCAGACAAAGCGTGAAGGACACCTGCTCCGGATTCCCACTGGGTAGGTGTTAGCAAGGCGCTCCCAAAGTTGTCCTGAAACTCCTCTCCCAACAATGACCTGCACTGGCTGAACACTCAGCTCGAGGACCTTAGGGAAGGCTGACTCCTGAAATGCGGGGCCAACGTCCCTAGGTAGGTAAGAGTAAGAGTGCCTGTCAAGAGCCTGGAAGCTGGTGCTTCTCTGATCCACATCCCATAATTCTAACTGGGTCAGCGCCGTAGATATGGAAGGAGCCAGCAGTGGCTCTGTCTGGCCAGAGTCTCCAGAGTCCAGAGAAGCTGGCGAGGATAGTAGGGGAAGACTCAAGAGGTCTCCGGTTACGGATAGAGAGGCTTAGGAGGGAGCAACCCTCCCACCAAGAACGCTTAGAGGATCCTCAAGAGACCACAACATTCCTCAAGCAGAGTACCAGCCAAGGCCACAGAAGCCTTTGCTACTTAGTATTCCTGGCTCAGAATTCAGGCCCAATAGTCCCTAGAGGCCCAGTAAACGTGCACATCCCCCTCCCCCTAACCCTCCAACAATCAACACGGTTCCCGAGAACCAGTTTAGATGCTCTAAAGCAGCAGTGATGGACCCTTCTCAAAGCTTAAGAAGCAGGCAAAGCCAGAGGCAAGGGCAGGACTGACTGTCTCCTCACCCCTAAGAACAGCACCCTGTCCATCTTCACTGGGGACATGCACGCCTGAACCAGGTACTGGCAGCCACCCTGGAGCAGCTTGCCCTGGGCATCTCAAAGCATCCATTTTTAAGAGACGGCATACACACTTACTTAGGCTTGTCTAGCCAAGGGTTCAACAAATGTGTGAGCTTCCAAGCTGGGTTTGGCCCAAGCAGCTCCTCTTCACCTACATGACCTTGACATGCCCTTCGTTTTCTGTCAGTTATGGGGGGGAAGAGCGGTTAAAGGGGATCCCCCTAAAGATTGTCCCCTCTGAATACCCCAGATTTCCTCCTAGATCCTCAGTGCCTATCGCTCACTCTCCTAGCTGACACAGGCCAGCTGGATGCCCACTCCTGAGCTTCACACCCCTGGGAGGCCCCACCTTCCCTTGCTGGGGCAGGCAGCTGCACTGCAGGCAGTTCTGGGTCAGGAGCCTGGGGTGGGGTGGGGTGGGGGAGCCGGGGCAGAACATAACCCAGTGGAGCAGGCTACAACACACGGGTCCCACCCACCTTCCTCTATAAATAAGCCTGTGTAGGAGAAACAGCGCTCTCCCCAAAAGTTCCAGCCCGATTGTATTTTTAAAGAGGGAACTAAATCAATAAAGACAAAGGCTGTCCTTGGAGGCTCCTTTGCCACACGGATGGGAGACACCATCCATGTAGAACTGGGACTATGTTTATACTGGTACCTCCCGCTAGCCACATGAGAGTTCCAGGAAGGTCTGAGACTGGAAGAAAGTACTTTCCTATGTTCTGACAGCCAATAGAAGCCCAGCCATGGCTGGCAAGGGATCTGCTGGGAGCCGGCAGCTGCTTCTCAGAGCAAAGGTTCACCTGAGCAAAGCTGGCTTTCCTCCCTCTAGGAAAGACAAAAGGTCCTGCTGACACTATGTCTACCTGCAGGGGAACACTGCGGGCCAGGAAACACTCTAGCCACAGGGCACTCACTACACACTCCCTTGTAAAATCCTGGCCATGCCAATCACCCAGGCTCCCCTGCCTCATACAAAGCCACCCCCACCCAATGCCCAGGAATGTAAAGAGCCTCAAAGAGCTCAGAAAGCCTCGGCCCACATGGGCTTCCCCAGTAAGCTGATCCCCCGCCTGCCCGGGCTTGCAGCTTATTTTAGGATCTCCCTGAGGCCCAGGTTCACACCCCTACTCCTGAGCCTAGCATCTGCTGTGGGGTCAGACCCATCCCCATGTGGCCAGGGCTCTGGTGAACCCACCCCACTGGACAGATGCAGAGTGCTGACAAGGCCAAATAACCTGGAAAACCAGCTCTTTGTAGAGCATCTCCCTAGCCTGAGGATACGCAGAATCCTTGGGTTTCAGAAGTAGGAGAATCAAACTCTTAAGGTACACGCGGCAAGAAGATGGGGGTGTGGCAGGCCTCCTAGAAACAGTCAGCAGCTCCAGGACAAGGATGTATGTGTGTATATGTTTCTCTACCTTGTGTGTTTAACTGTATAAACCTGCAGGGATAGCATGGCAATCTCTCCCTCAGCTGAGAGCTCCACTCACCGACCTGCCCACTCACCCAGCCCTGATAACACCCGAGTCTCTCTTAGGCCTACAAGGGCACCTTCCACTTGAGGTCACACAGTCAGCTCAGGTCAGGTGGCAATGCTAGCTCCATAGGCTTTGAGGGCTCAGTCTACCTGAGTGAGCCATCCGGTCTCCACCTTCCCTGAACGCAGCAACACAAACAACCTTGTTAGAAGTCCTCGGGGACACAGCAGCCAGAGAACCAGGGTCAGCCTCAGACTCCTATGCAGCCACATCCTGGCCGTCAGGAGAGCAGGTCTAGACCCGCTCCACTCTTCTCCTGATTTGTACCGCTTGGAAACAACAAACTCAGGTGTTAACACGGGGCTGGCCTTTGTCACCTCCCCAAGGTCCACGGTAGCACTGTCCGGTGGCCCACGACTATGCCCTGCCACACCACTTCTCTACCAAAACCAAGTGGTCCAGTCACCTCCCATCTAAATCCTGCAGAGGGGACAAACTGACAGCTGGCATACAAGGTCACCCTGCTCCTGCACAGGGGGCTAGCCAACCCAGAGGAGGCCCACCACGGGCAGTCACTACAGTCAACAGCAAAGGACGAAGGCAGCAGGCAGTGAAGGCCAAGCCGGAGCCCTGGGACCACCATCCTCCTTTATAAGCAGAGAAAAATCTGACTCACCCAATGTTTGGATTGGAGTGAAAAGAAACACGGGCTTTATTACTTTTTTTGGTACAGATTTCTCTTTTGTATTTAATATTTATACAGTTAAACACACAAGGTAGAGAAACATATACACACATTGCTCATTTTGCCTCTGTCTCTGACTCTGCCGAAGAGTGTTTATGGGCCCATGTCAACTCCCCTTGGCCCTCCACCCACCCAGCCCAGGAAGAAAGCAGCAGCACCCACAGCCTAGCCTACACTGGTGACCAGCTCCGAGGAGTTGCTGGGGGGCAGGGGGGGATAACAGGCATTATTTCAGCTCTTCTCTGAGCCTACCAGGGTAAGCCCCGAACGGCCACCTGCTCAGGGGCCAGAAGCCCCCTTTGCACCCCAGAAATGTCTCCAGCACTGACCAAACCCTGTTCTAGAAGCTTCTGTGAAAGTCTGTGACCTGGGGGGGTGGGGGGGGAGGCGCAATCCCTTTCTCTCTACCCAGGCAACTGTGGAGAAGGGGGTCGGGATCAAAGCTAGATGCCTCCCTGCCCCCCCTCCACCCCCAGCTGCGCATGACTTAAATCAGCCCCTGAACAGACTTCAGCCTGGAAGAGTGAGTTCTCAAACCAACGTCACTCCGCGGAGAACTAAGGACCAGCCCTGCCCGGAACACAGCGCCCACAGAGCAAGTGGAAACTTTCTCCCTTTCCGGCCCCCAGACTCCAGTAAGGGTCTTCACACAGGTTCAGGTATTCGTTTGGAAAGCTAAGAAGGCGGGGATTCCCATCCCCCTTCTCTCCCCCCTCCCGCCCCGGAAGGACGCCAAGAGTTAACTACCTTTCGTCCCCTTGCGAGCCGGCGGCATTCTCGCCACTTCTGCCCATACACTCCCGTCCCGAGGTGCCTCTGAACCCAGATTCCATGGGCAAGTTCTGAGGCTAACCCTACCATCTCTGAGAAGAACGCTGCCCTAGCACCCCTATCCAGCCCGCGCCGGATCCCACAAGCCGGGGTTCACAGGGCGTACGCAGAGGGAGTCCCACACCCCAGTCCCCAGCGCCCTGACAACCCTGTAAGGATATGGGTTACAAACCAGTCGGAGGCACCAGCTGCGCGGCCGCGTGGTTTGCCCGAGGCAGAAGAAGACTGTGGCAGCCAGAGCTGGGTATGGGACCGGCTGTTCCTCGTCGGCGCCCAGGTCCGCACCACACTCGGTCCCTGGGCTCTCGGGAGCCAACACGCCCGACCCGGATCCTCCCTGCTCCTCGCGCCCCGGCGCCCCAGGGCTCGCTGGGGAAGCCCTCACCGGCGCTGCAGGGGCCGGCGGCGAAGCGCCCAGGGGCACCCGGACCTCGTCCGCTGCCAGCGTGCCCTCGGTCATGGTGGCGGAGGGCAGCACCTGCGGAGAGAGGGCAGGAGGTGACCCTGGCCCAGGAACGACGCCCCCGCCCCGCCTCAGGCGGAGCGGAGCTGCGGGAACAGCCGCGGCCGCCGGGATGTCTTTGTCTCTCCTTATTAGAGACAAATGCGCCCCCCGCCCCCTCCCGCCGGCAAAGCCTGGCAGCCCCACCCCCAAGGCCGAGGCGAAGGGTTGCGGGAGCCCTAGGGGCTCGGAGCCCACAGAGCTCAAGTTCAAAGGGTCCCAGGCGCGCAGTAAGCGCGCGTACCCTCCGCATCTCACCTCGCTCCGGTGGCTAGCGGCGTCCCCGTGGGCATAGCCCGGGCGGCGCTGTCACTGGGGACCCAGTCCAGAGCCCGGAGCTGGGCCAGTACCGCCTCCTCGGCCCGCGCCCCCGGCCCACCCGGCACCAGCTCTCGCGGAAGCTCTGGCTCCGGCCCGCCCAGCAGCGGCAACGGTGTCCCGATGCGGAAAACCGCTAAATGCACGGCGGGGCGGGCGCGGACCGCAGGCACGGGCCGGGGGCGCGGCCAAGCCGGAGAGGGAGCGAGCGAGCCCTGGAGCCCGTCCGCGCTCAGCGCAGGAAACTTCGGAGTGAGCAGTGGCGGGGGGGGCGGGGCGGCGGGGGCGGCCCATGGGGCGGGGCCAAGGCGGCCGGGGCGGGCCGGGGGCGACCCGCAGGGACCGAGATAGGGACGGAGAGTGGGCGGGGGTCATCAGCCCGGCCCGCCCCCACCCAGACGTAAGCTATCCCACGACATCCCTTGGTCGGTGCTTCTCCCGTGCCGGTACGCCGCCAGCCCCAAGTCCAAGACTGGGCGAGCCGGGTCCGCGCCCCCCTCCCCGACCTCTCCTCCCGCCCCATACCGTCTCGCGGGAGAGCACGGCAGCAGGGGGCGCTCGCAGGGATGCTCGGGCGAGGGGCGGGGGAAGCGGCGCCAACGTCCTTCCCCGCCCCCACTGCGGGGGCGCAGAGCCGGCGGGGACCCCCTCCTTTTCTCGCGCGCCGCCCCTTCCCTTCACTGCTAGGGTCGGCTAGGGGGCGGGGCTCGGCAGGCGTGGGAGGCACGCCGTGACCATGTCCGCGAGGCGCGTGCCCTTCCCCCACCGCGTGTATCTTGGGTGTGCCGGGGCGCCACTGTCCTGGAGCGCGTGGGCGACGTGGGGCGCGATGCGCGACGCGACACCAATTGTACTGGGGCAGTCCGGGTGTTCTGGTACGCAGCTCCCCCACACTCCTTCCAGTTTCCGCAAACTTGCCGGTGCCCATCCCCCCCCTCCTCCTGGGGACTGGGGCGCTCGGAAGGACCTGGTGAAGGGAGTACAAGCCTAATGGGGCCTCTGAGCACCCGCCAGCACACAGAGGGCATACCCCGAGCATGTCGCTGAATCTCCCTTCATACTCCAGTGGTTACATGACCCTTATCCCTTGAAGGCATGAGCTGAGGGGCTGCTCCCCCTCTCCAGCTGGAGGTATGCAGGGATTTTTACTTTCACACAATTACCACACTAGGGTCATAAAATTCCAGCTCTTAGGTCTATATCCACTCAAATTTCAACCAACAAGGGGCTCTTTCACCTTCAGGCCCTGTTATTGGGAAAGACCACTCCTGTGCTAGACAAAGAGCAGCCTCCCTCTCTCTGCCCTGGGGTAGCCCGGCTCTTTGGAGGGCCAGAGCAACAT
>NC_046162.1:5840059-5920059 GCF_011064425.1 Rattus rattus
AGGCTATCGGAGTGAAAAAAACAAAGTGATAATTCGCATCGTGATGCTTTTAATTTTAAGTATTGTCAACACTTCCATGTAGGCTGAGCCTTGCCTGGGAGCACGGGACTGTCTCTGGCTGTGTGGCAAATCCCGGCTTCCACTGGCTGCTGTTCCAGAGCGCCACGCCCACTCTGGCTTTGAATTTCCTCCTCTTCTCTCTCTCTCTCTCTCTCTCTTTTTTTTCCTCCCCAACTCTCTACATTTCATATCTGCTCTGCAAAATTTATGCAGCCTAGATGGGGGGAGGGGGAGCTGCAAGAACAAGATGTTTGTTCACTCAGAACTTCCCAGGCCACTCGGGGGAGGGTTGAGACCACCCTTGCTAATCCTGAAGAAGGATCCCTATGTCACCCAGAGCCCTTGAGACAAGCTATGTGCAAAGGGCTTGGGCTATGTCACTTAACCCTGTGCTTGACCCTTTCGGTAAGGTCGCACGTTTGCCTCCTTGTGACAGACATCGTTATTTCATTGTAGCAGGGGGCAGGGGGAGGCTGGAGAGATGTCTCAGTGGTTAAGAGCACGGACTGCTCTTCAGTCAGTGCTGCTCTTCCAAAGGTCCTGAGTTCAAATCCCAGCAACCACATGGTGGCTCACAACCATCTGCAATGAGACCCGATGCCCCTCTTCTGGTGTGTCTGAAGACAGCGACAGTGTAACTCATTGTAACAAAGACCGAGACAAACAGAGTGTCATTAGCAGGGCCCTGACTAGGAGGCTGAATTCACACTCTGCTTTGTGCTACTCTACTACCCGCCTCTTCAGCACACGCAGAGAGATACAGAGTGCGTGTCCCCCCAAGAGAGAGTGCCAGCAGTCGACTTTAGGAGCTCAGAGCTGCGTCAGGTCCTGCCTATTGGCCCAGATGTGCACACAGATTCCAAGCATAGTTAACTGTCTTCTTCTACCCTCTCGAAGTGCCTTGACTAATAGCACAGCCCCTCCTTCAGAGAACACGCCATGACCCAGTCGCTCAAGACTCTATCTCGGGGTGACATAGCTGGCGAGACATGCCAGACCCCAAAGCCCTGGCGCCACTGAGCCTAGTCATGCCTTCCCTGGACAGTTGCTTCTAGAGCTCCATGGTAAGGCCATCATTGCAGGCAAGGCAGGGCCCCCACCGGCATCTGTGCCTTCCTTCTGCTGAACACTGCTTTAGACTGCTTCGGATTGCTGTGGACTTGCTGAAATTTGGCAGAGGTGGGCCTGGGCAGAGGGGTCAACGAGGGGAAGAGGGCCGGAACACCCTGTTACCAGATCTGGAGGAGAAATGGAAAGCGAAATACTTGGAAAGTGACTAGGGCCTGCCTGGAAGAAAGTGCGTGGGGCGTTCCAACCCCTGGATGAGCAAGCTTTTCCCCCACCGCCCCCATGCCTCGCTCGCTGGAGGGTCAGGGGTGTGTACACAAATCTCCGTGGAGGTCGCTCTGGCCCAGGTCCCTGGAGTTTAAAGCCACTTCCAGGAGTAGTCCCTGAAGTGCTGGGAGATGCTCTCCAAGAGGCCCCTGGGCCAGTGAGGAAGGTCCTTGTGACTTGCTGACCCTTTCTGTCCTCCTAGAAGCAGGGAGGGACATCAGCTGCAAGAGCTTAGGTCCCCACCAAACAAATCTTTCCCCTGGGCCCCAAAAGACTGTCCTAGCCAGGGCAACTCAATGCAGAGTTAGCATCCAAGACCTTCGATCAGACCTGTTGGGTTGGGGCCTTGGAATGGGGAGCCTGCAGCTGCAGAAGAGGTCGTGGTGGATAAGCTGAGGACATTTGAAGAACTAATCCACATCACCCACTGACTGTAATTCAGGATGAGCCCTTGGGAAATGTGACTCAACACAAGGCCTCTCTCTCTCTCTCTCTCTCTCTCTCTCTCTCTCTCTCTCTCTCTCCTTCTCTCTCTCTCCTTTCTCAAGCAGCAACGCAGCAACAGAAAGAGAGCACATTCCAGAAGCCGGCCCGCAGCTGCCATTCTTGTTGCAGGGTTTCCATGGCGGAGTGGTCCTCTCAGCTGCTGGGTTGGGGGAGCCACATGGCTCACCCATGTGCTGAGAGGACCATTCAGTATCTCTCTGGTTGGCTGGGAATCTCCCCTTGCAGAGAGTAAGTCAGGGCCTCTCCTGACCTCGGCCTTTGCCCCGCCCTGGTTAGAGAGGAACAGCACAGAACACAGCAGGAAGCCCCTTGATTGAGCAAACTGAAACCTAAACTCACACCCAGTTTCCTGGCCTAACCAACAGAGATGCGGGCTTGACGTGACGGTGGCCTCCAGAGGCACAGAAGTAGCAATCCTGCCAGCCCCTAGCCAAACTTTCAGGCGGCAGAAAGACCTATGCATATTCAGCAATCTGAAGGCAGACCTACTACCATGGGAGACCTTGGGAGGTAGTGACCAAGGTCTAGGGATGGGCCACACAGATTGTTATGGCTTGGAGGGGTGTCCCCCAGAAGCCCAGTTTGGTCCCTGGGGTGGTGATGTTGGGAGATGGTGAAACCTTTATGTCGTGGGGCCTATGGGAGGGTGCATTTAGCCCTTTGGGGGTGCTGCCCTCAAAGGGAATGTGGAAGCCCACCAAACCCCTCTGTTCCCGCCCCCTGGCATGAGCATTTCTTTAAGCATACACTCATGTCATGACATACTGCATAGAAGGGACTTTCAATATCAGCTTTGAGCCTCTGGCGCCATAGGCCGAAGTCAATCTCTCTTTGATTTATAGGTAACCTGTCCTGTATTTAGCAATAATTGTGTCCAGTTAACCAACACCAAGACCTTGCTTTGAAGCCCCTTTCTTCCATTTACTAGATATGGAATCTTTATTCCTCACTGGGAGCTTTGGGTTTCCTATCTTCAACATGGGGCCAACATCACCCCTCTTGTTGCGACAAGGGTAAAAATGAGACGGATACTCATGTTTCTTAGTTGCTTTTCTGTTGCTGTGATGAAATACCATGACCAAAGGCAATGTAAGAAAGGAAGGGTTTCTTTTAGCCTAAGGGTACTAGAACAGCAATTCTCAACTTGCACATCGAGACTCTTTGGGGGTTGAATGACCCTTTCGCAGGGGTCACCACAGACCATCAGAAAATACAGATACTTACATTATACTTCATAATAGTTGCCAAATTGCAGTTATGAAGTAGCAACAACGATAATTTTATGGTTGGGGGTCACCACAACATGAGGGACCGTATTAAAGGATCACAGCATTAGGAAGGTTGAGAACCACCGCTCTAGAGGGATGGAGTCCATGCTGGTGGAGAAGGCATGGCATGGGAGCAGAAGAGGATAGCCGGTCACATTTTATCCACACACAGGAAGCAGAGAGAAAGAATAGGAAGTAGGGCCAGGCTACAAATCCCCAGTGATGTACTTCCTGCAGCAAGGTTCCTCCTTCTAAAGGTTCCATAACTGCCACAAAGAGATACATCAAGGGGAAACCAATTGTTCAAATCCATGAACCTACAATGCACGGTTTGTCATTCAAACTGCCACAGTGGGAAACACTTGCAACTTTCCCTCTGCTTCAACACAGAACAAGGGCTCGAAAGGAATCACCGTGCTATCTTTTCTAAGCCTAGTTCTGCAACATGGTCCATGTATACACACTTAAATGCACACACATATACAACTACTGTATGCATTTACTATGAGGACTTCCGTTGCACAGAGCAAGCAGAGTCCTAAGTGAATGTGTCTTTTTGATGTGGGCACAGCCATGTCAAGGACCTCAACACCTCAGACCCATCAGAACAGCAAAGCCTTCCCCAGGAATGACTCAGAAGGATGGCAAAATCTTCCTCTGATCCAAGCATGGGTAGTGATTGTGTGCGCAGGAATTATCCATTGTAGCTTTCTTTCCACCTCGACCTCCAGATGTATAGGGCACAAAGACAGCTCCTCTACAGAGCCTACTCCTACATAGACTAACTAAACCTGCCTTCTTGTTTCTCTGTATGTAACGATCGTACTTCTTGTTCAGCTGTATGCAATATGACCACCTCTCAGTCCAACTATATACGATAAAGGCATTGAGTTTCCAGGCTGCTGCAGCTTCTCCATCTAAGAACACAGACTACCTGATCCCAGCTTTTCCATACACGTGTCTATGTGTCTGTCCTTTCTTCATCCCTTCACTGCACCAGTTAGGTCAATCCATGGAGCCGTACAGCACCATAATTTATAGTAAAAACTGTGCAGTAAACAAACTATGGTGTGCACCCAGTGAGGATTCCTATAGCATGCACTGTGATATACACATACAACAAGGATACATATTGTGTAATCTATGATATATACTGAGAGTGTATATAGCATGCACTATGGTGTATATACAATTGAGAAGCATCCCTAGGCTCTAGGTGTTTATATTTTGATGGGATGAGAGGTTGGTTGCTGGAAGTGATGTGAGAGCAGAGAGTGATGGGGTCTGGGATCACCAACCCATGCATTTGCAGAGCGCTGTTGAAATGCAGTGCTTATTCCTTTAGAGCCCTTATTCTCACTAACCACAGATACACAGTTACTTTTGTTGACCCTTCTGAAACAGAACTGGCTGTTGGCAGAAACAATGTGGCCAGTGGCCTACATTGCTCATCACCTAGCAACTTATCTCATGCTCCGGGAGTTCCCAGGAGAATAAAGAAGATCACAGCCCCTCTTAAGGTCTGGCTTGGTCTGTTTTCTGTTGCCATGACTTAAGAACAATAGAGGCCACACTTCTAGAGACCTGTTAGTTCAAGGGCATGGCACAGGACATGAGGAGGGTCTTCCTGCTGCATTGCAGCGTGGCGGAAGCACAAACATGAGCTGGCTCTGGAAGCTACTAATACCTTTATGGGGCACCTCATGACCTCATCTGCTCAACCACTCCCAGAGACCCTGCCTCCAAATACAATTAACGTAATTAAGTTCCCAACCTATTACTTTGGGGGGAAGAATCACATTCGAACCACAGCAAGGCCTAAACTCAGAAGGTGATGATCCCTACCATGTTATCTTAATCACAGCAATGCATCTTGCACGCAAAGACATGCTAGACAGGGAGAAAGACTCTGCCTCTGGATGGAGGGAACTTCTAAGCATTATTGTAAAACCAGCATGGGAGAGAGCTCTACATCTCTTCTATGTGTCAAACAACCTGTCTATGGGGCCAAAGGGATGATGGTTCAGTGGTTAAGGGCCCTGGCTGCTCTTCTGGAAGATCCAGGTTCGATTCCCAGTACATACGCAGCAGCTCATGATTGTAACTCCCTTCTGGCCTCCCCAGGTACCAAGCATGGACATGATACAGTCATGCATGCAGGCAAGACAATATATATATATATATATATATATATATATATATATAATAAAAACAAAATCTTAAAAATGAAACAGACAATATCAAACACCTAATCTGCTTGGCAGGACCATAAATGTGAAGAAGACCATTACCTGAAAACTACATGCAAAATACCCCCTTTTATAACGCTGAGAAGTAGGCTCTAGGAGTCCATGGAGACAAGGAAGAGTGATGATTCGTCTTTGTCTGACCGGAAAGGAAAGCGCTTAGATCAGAACAATTCACACCTGATGTGTCTGAGAGAGTGATTCCTGAGACAATTTTCGGAGGGGAACTCCACCCTGAAAGCGGGTGGCATCATCCCAGAGGCTGGGGCTGCCAGTCCTGGAGTACCAGCATCCTCTCCCCTGTGCTTCCTGGCAGAGGCAGCTTGGGATCCTCGGCTGGAGCACGCCCTCCACACCAGGATGGACTGTGAACCCAAAGAAACATTTCCTCCACCAAGTTGTTTATATCGGGTATTTCTGTCACTGTGATGATGATGCTAACTAAAGCCGGCAGCACTGGAGCAGTAAACACAGGATGCAGGAGACTGGCTCCCTGGGGTTGCAGGAGGCACAGGAATGGGAACGTAGAATGTGGGTTATTACCATTGTTTTTGTTTTTGTTATTAGAGTTTTTTAAAAAAATCGAAAGCAGGCTGTAGGAAAACTGGACGGTGATTAGGCAGACCGTAAACGATTGAGGTTCAAACGGCGAGTCACATGTTATGAGAGAATGGACCAACAGCCCTGGCAGCAGACAGGACAAGGGAAGCTCTTGGATGGGTGTAGTGAAGGAGAGATTCTGGGATTGATTCCAGAACACCAGCTTGAGAAACTGGGCAACGGGGCTATCCTGGAGCCAGGAACCTGACAGAAGTAAACCCACAAGGGTGTTGAGAATGCCTAGGAAGAAGCACAGAGCAGGCCCCGGGGGCTGCTGGGGTTCTGCAAGTTTGAAGAATGGTCGAGGCCAGAAAATCAGGAGCATCAAGTTGATCCAGCACGGAAACCATCCCAGAAAACCCTACGGTGTGTCACATGGAAGTCCAGCCTTCAGTGCCTGGCCTTACGGGGCCCCCCGGGCTCTCCCAGCTCCTTCCCGAGGACTCCCCGGCCACGTCCACAGTCAGGCCTCCACCCTGAATCCCTGGGCCAAGCCAGTGAGCTTGAGGTGGTGGCTGAGGGGGCCCCAACAGCCGTCTCCTCCCCCAGCAGGGCCAATGGGACCCCAGAGGGGGCTGGCTGTTTGTGCAGTGACATGCTTGGCCCCGGCCCCTCCTTACTCATGCTTTTGGCTTCCCCGCGCTGATTTTGGGTGGATCCCAGTTCGGCTGCTGGATCTGGGAGCTCGGGGCTGGGGCTGAACAGAGGTTCCTTTAGCTGTTCCAACCGAGAAAGGTTCCAGCCCCTTCCCCCTTCTCCCTTTAGACTTCATCTTTTCCCACACCCAACTTCATTACAGAATGGAGCATCCCAGAGTTGGAAAGGGCCTCCGGCATTCCCTCCCTCAAACCCCCTTCCACAAAAGGAGAAACAGGCCCAGAAAGACAGGCCTCCCCAGGGTCACCCAAGCAGGTAGGAACCGGGGCTCCCAAACCATACTGCCCACAGCGGCTCTCTTAGACGCTGTTTGTTTGGGAAAGGCCCAAGGCTGAGCCTGCTGCAGTCACTCTCCCTCCCAGGGAGGCAGCAGACAGTGACGGACGGACGCTCCACTTTGACACTTTCATTCCATAGGAAATTGGAAATTGCCTGTCAGAGGTGTCCGGGTGGCCCAGCTGCCTGCTGCCCCACACAGCCCAGGTTGCCTCACCCTGACCTGGCCACCAGGACACCCATGCAGCATCCCCTGCGCCCTGGCTCCGGGGTGGGAGGTGGGGGTGGGGTCCTATGCGCCAATCTCAAAGAATCCTGCTCTGGTGGATCCTCCAGCTGAGTTTTGCTCCACAGCAGGACACGGAACTCAGAACACAGCAGCCAGGCCTGGCTGAGGCCCTAAACTCTGACATTTAGCTGCACTGTTTTCCAACCCTGGGTTTTCGGGAGTCTCCGTTACCAGGTTTCCTGCCCAAAGGCATAGGGTGCTTGGAGAAAGGGGCTGCAGCTCTCCTCCAGGGCCCTCGTGTAGCTAGGATGCCCCAAGACCTCAGCATTAGCTTTCCCAATGTCTTCTCCTCCCCAAGGCTCCCAACTCTTTCCTTCCTTGAGTTGCTGGCACCCAGAATCTAACACTGGGATCTCAATTGCCAGAGCTGCTGTTGCAAGGTCCTTAGGCTGTCCCGTACCTGGCTGTCGGGACTGTAGTCGAGGCCACCGTTATTTTATCATGTGACTCTAAGCAAATGGCTCTGCCTTTCCGTGCCTCCCTCTTCTATTCTGTAAGGCAGGGATAGTAACTTAGGGCATCATACCCGGTGCCATGATCATGGCCCACACTTACATAGTTCAGTGTGAATACTCAGCAGTATTCCTGTAACTAGCTATGGGAATCCCAGAGCTGGGCTGAGCGAAAACAGGGGACACTTTTAAACTAAACCCTGTTAGCAACTGACAGGAAATACTGGAAGGTAAGCATTGAATACCTGTCTGTAGACATGATGTTAGGGACTGAAGACCAGCAAGATTAGCCTGGGCTGGAGAGAGAGAGAGGAGAGAGAGAGAGAGGGAGAGAGAGAGAGAGAGAGAGAGAGAGAGAGAGAGAGAGAGAGAGAGAGAGAGAGACAGAGGGGAGGGGGGAGGGGGAAAGAGAGACAGGGACAGAGACAGAAAGAAAGACAGACAGATATAGAGAGATGCAGACAGAGACAGAGAGACAGAAAGACAGAGGGACAGAGGGACAGAGAGACAGAGAGACAGAGGGACAGAGGGACAGAGGGACAGAGGGACAGGGACAGAGACAGACAGAGAGAGATGTAGACAGAGAGAGAGAGAGAGACAGACAGGCAGACAGATGGACAGAGACAGACAGACAGAGAGATACACAAAAGAGAGACAGAGACAGACAAACAGAGATGCAGACACACACACACACACACACACACACACACAGAGAGAGAGAGAGAGAGAGAGAGAGAGAGAGAGAGAGAGAGAGAGACTGTCCCAGAGAAATGAAACTCAGTACACAGATGTTTGAGAGAGCAGGACCCAGTGAAGGATTGAGTGGTGTTTTGTGTGAGTGTAGTGAGGAAAAGGCGAGAATCAGATGGACTAGAATTGGAAGAAGAGTTGCTGACTTGTTCTGAAGGCATTAGGAGCCACTGAAGTGCACAACCCAGGAGAGGACCAAGGGCAAACTTGCCTTGTAGACTGACTGCTTGGATGGATGGAGGGGTAAGGACTGGAGGCTAGAAGGCCCATGGTGAGGCCATCACAGTCATTGAGGAAAGGGACGATGAACAAGACTTCAGAGCGCTCAGGACAGTTCCTGAGGCCACCCCCAAACTGGCCCCATTGGTCTTCCCAGTCTTCCTTTCTGCTGCAACAGAGCTAAAGTGCAAATCAAGATCGGTGTCTGGGTATGCCTTGTGACACAAGAAACTGTGTCCCTACTGGGGTTGTGTGTGGAGAAATGACTAGCTACACTTCCGGCCAGGCCTGGGAGTGTCACTGTCTCTCTGGAGAGGAGCAAGGACTCCTTGCAGATGGCTCAAGAGGGTGCTGATGGGCTCTTGCCAACGGGATTGCAAAATGAGTTCTCTGCCACCAATTCAACCAGTTTTCAATACCACCTTGCTCTCATGGGACCTTTGGCCAGAGGTATGTGGGGAAAATCACTCAAATGGCCCTGGGTAGTGTGAGGATGGCAGAAGCTGCCCCTGGTTTGTGCTTCCCATCTGGAAAGGATAGAGCAGGGGGAATTGGTGCTGTTTGGCTCCATGCTCGGAATCCTCAACATCAAGTTCCAAAACCATGGCCCCTCTCCTCCCTACTGGTCCAAAACTCCCCAGAGTACAGCCCAGTAAGGGAAGGGATGTTGGTGTTGGAGGGGCCATGGTGGGTTCCTTAAGAATGTAAAAGATACAGTAAGGCGGTCAATCAATAAAGCTGCTCCTGGCCTGGGGTCAAGGCAACACATACCGGGCTAGAGCAGGGACGCACGGCTCTCTGTGTGTGACTTAGCAGCTCCTGAGCCTACAGGACTTACCTCAAAAATCAAAAGAAATCATAGATGCCCCTTCCAGAAAACACAGTGGGTTAGCAACACTGAGCCAGCGCCTCAGAGTGGTGCCTAGAAACGCTGGATAAAACACTAAACCCCCTTTAAATTCACCAACAAGACGGTGGGAGGGATGGACGCCCATCTCAGAGGAGCCACAGACCCACGTGCCATAAAGATGAACACCACTTCAGCCATTGTCCCGAGGCCTCCTATGGGCCTCTAGTGCCAGTGCTTGGCTTTGAAATGGCTACACTTCTGGAGACAGAGACCAAACCCTTTCGGGGAGACAGGTGAGATACTCACATAGACATACTGTGCACTGTTGTCCCTGCTTGACTTTGAATATGCTGGGGGAGGAAGGACAAAGTCTCCCCTGAGAACCTTCAACCATTTGTCTGTCCTCACAGGTTCTTGGGGATAAATTTAAATGACTTATGAAACCTGAAATCTCTAAAGCAGAAATTGGTTGGAAGTGATCTCGCCTGGTGCCCCAGAGAGCTCACAGAAGACTCCGAAAAGAAGAAACCTTTCAGCCAAAGCCTCAAAGAGCATCCGGGGCTAACGTGAACTCCCATCAAAAAGCATAAAGCACACAAGAAAGCAGGGTGCGTGGGAAGACTCAGCCAAGCCTAGCACGAGAGGATCACACCTGGGCCGCCCACTCCCAGTTAGGGGATGGGAAGTGTCTCTTCTGTGGTAATCGGGAGAAGAACCTGGAGGAATCGAAGCCCCACTTTAAATAATATATTTTTATTCTTTGTAAATTTCGTACATTTATGCAGTATATATTGATCATACTCCACCACTGCCTCCCTTTGTCTTCCCCTGGTCCTCCCCACCCCATCTTCCTCCCAACTTCATGTCCTCCTTTTTAGCTTTTGTTCGGGTTATTAATAACAACCCCAGTCCAATTAGTTCTGCCCATATGCACATGAGTGTGTGGGCATCCACTGGAGTATGAGCAACCTACCAGTGTCCTCATCCCTAAAGGAACACAACTCTCCCCTCCCCTCCCCTCCCCCCCCCTCCCTCCTCCCCTCCCCCCTTTCCCCATCCATTCCCTCTTCTCTCCCTCTCCTCTCTCCCTCCCCTCCTTCTCCCTCTCTCTCCTCCCCTCACCCTCCCTCCTCCCCCCTTTTCCCCACCCATTCCTCTTCTCTCCTCTCCCTCTCTCCCTCCCCTTCCCCATCCCCTCCCAGTACCTATCAACTACCAATAAGGGAGGATCCATTCCTGCTGGGATTTTGGCTGACTTGACCTTGTGCAGGTCTTGGGCTGTGAACTGACATGTAGTCCAGCCATGTTGGACCTGTGTCTGCCATATCCAGAGGTCACCATTCCGCTGCTTTCCTCATCCACCAACCCTTAGATTCTTCCATCCCTGCCTTCCATGAAGTCTCCGGGCCTTGGATTTCAGGAAGTTGGAATAGACGACCCACCAGAGCAGTCAGCGGTTTGCTCCCAGCACTTGAACTGGTTATTAGAGTCTAAATTAACCACTGCAAAAAGAAGCCTCTCTAAGTCAGGTCTGAGACTAGCACAAATCTACAGGTATAAACACCGTGATGTAGAATTCAGATTGACAGTGTGACCATTTAGCAAAACTGTAACAATGGGGTTACCCCTAGGGTCTACAATGACCCCACCCATGGGCTTGGATCAGTTTTACAATACCAGGCATAAAGTCCCTCCCGTGGAGCAGGCCCCATGAGCAATCAGTAAGTGGTGCCACTGCTGCACCAGGGGACAGATTTTGCTAGCAGCCAGTCTTGTAGCATGCAGAGGCCAGCGAGGTAAGCCATTAATGCCTTTTCTCATAGCACCTTCTGACTAAAATACTTTTCTGTGGCACTAGTAAGAAATAATAGACAAAAATAAGTCACGGTGATAAATCAGGGTTAGAGCCTGATCTAACCCTAAGCACATCCGCCATAGATAGTGACATTTAGAGAAGCAGGGACCTCCACTGAGCCCTGGCACCCATTCAAGTACAAGGACGGACCCTTTGAGCCACATCTTTTTCTTCTCTGAAACTCCCTCTCCCAAAGTTTGTTGATAGAGCAGAAATGAAGAAAATGGTGGTAAACAGCCTAGCACCCTCATGATGAAAAAGATTCTCACACCCGAAAGAGCTAAATTCAAAAGCACTCCAAACTGAGACTACGAATGCCACTTCTCAACGTGACTTATTATTTTTTTCTAACGCAATAACTCGAGAGTAGGAGGCTGAGTGTCAAATGAGAGTTAATTCAGTCCAGTTAATACTGAGACCCAGCTCCACCACAATCTGATCAGGGGAATAGTCAGACACTGCAGCTGCATGTTAAGGTGTCTTTTATCTAGGGGACTAACAGTCCAGGCATATATATATATATATATATATATATATATGTATATATATATATATATATAGTGTGTATGTATGTATATATGTGTGTGTATATATGTGTATGTATGTATGTGTGTACACATGTATATATGTGTGTATGTATGTATGTATACATGTATATATATGTGATATGTGTGTATATATATGTATAATATATGTAACATATAGAATAAAATGAAGATGTGTCAACTGGAGAAGCAAGTGGCTAAAACCAATCATAAGAGGAGAAAACACAGTAAAAAGGGCGTGATGATCGGAACCAGCAGATAAGGACTTAGAACAAGTGTTATGAACGTATTTAAGCTTTCAGAGGTAAATAAGGATATACTGCACGAGGAGATTAGATATTTCTTCAGGGAACCATCAGCTGTACGAAAACGGCAAGACAGACATGATAGCTAGTGTACGTAACAGCCAAAGCTAACTGAATGGAAGGATGGTAGGTAGAAGGCACCGGGGATCCGTCTCTCCACCTGGAACTATCGGGATCTGACTGGTGGAAAGATCTTCAAACCCTGAAACCAGATGGAGGCTCGCAAGCTCCAGGGAAGTCAGGAGGTTATCAGAGCCCCATGGCAGCCCCGCACCCCTTTCCGTGGTCCAATGGCAGGAAGTTCTTCGCGCATCCCAGAAGCAGCCTGCGCACATCTTCGGCTAGCCCAGGTAGGTGAGAGGGACACTGTCCTCCACCGCGGTCAGATTTTCGGTTGCTGATTCTGATGACAAAGATGCGGGTAAAGAGGAAGATGGCTATCACATCGTAGCTCCTCCCAGAAAGGCAGGGCCTTCCACGCCATTGGAAGTCACTTCCAAAAGGATTTAAGACACTAATGACCCCTACCCCCTTTCTTTTTCATTTTTCTTTTCCCTTTTTGAAGCTAGACATTAAAGACTAGACAGCTAAAAAAAAATTAGAATTCGTATGTGACTATACATGTTAATAAATGACCAAACATGTCTAGTGAAAGAAATCTACTCAGAAAAAAAAATAACTATTCTAAAAGCTAATGTAATAGCAGTATTTTGTGACTCTATGTTCATATTCTGCATTATTCAAGAAATAAATGCATTTAAAAGCATCGTTAGTTTAGGTTTGGGGCATATCACACCCAAAATATGTAGTTTCTCAACATCAACAAACGGAAGAGGGTTGGGCAGAGGAGTGAGGAGGTAGAATCGTTTAACAATATTGGATGTAAACTCAGATCAGTGCAAATAAGAGTGTCTTAACTTTAGGATGCTGACTCTAATTTCCATGCTAAGCACAGGGGAGGGGGAAACAAAAGGTGTGCAACAGCCAACAATGTGAAGTTTATAATATCTGATACCCAATAAAAATTATAGGCACATAATATAATGTGTCGTGTAACTTATAATCTATAATTACAGTACAGTCATTGCTAAAGGCTGGGTGGTGGTTCCACTAAAAACAGAATTACTGCATGTCCCAGCAATACCACTGCTGAACACATTCCCAAAGGAAAAACTACATGAAAATAAGTCTATAGTTCTGTGTTTACCTCAATATTATCTACAGCACGGAAGACACAAACCTAGCCTAACTGGCCATCTGGGAATGAGTGAACTGATAGAGTTACACACGATTGGGTTTTACTCCATGTTTTTTATTTTAAAGATATTCTATTATTAGTGAAAATAGAGGTCACCCTGGAAGACTTTATTTTAAGTGAAGTAAGGCAAGCACAGAAAGACAAACAGCACACGACCTCATCATATGCAGAACCTCTGTCATACAGGCAGGAGCGCAGGGGCAGGAGCGCAGCAGAGTGGAGCGCAGCGGAGTGGAGCGCAGCGGAGTGGAGCGCAGCGGAGTGGAGCGCAGCGGAGTGGAGCGCAGCGGAGTGGAGCACAGCGGAGTGGAGATATGTGAAGACGCTCATCAGAAGAGATACAGATGCCACAGAGGAAGACTAGACTGCAGGAGCTCCACCGTGCAGCAAGCTAACTATGCTGATGACACGTATTACTGAAAATGTCAAGAGAACAGGTATTAAGCTTCATCATCTCAAAATGGAAGCTATGTGGATAATGTTTGTTCGTTAGCTGGACTGAAGTGTTCCTTAATGTGGACATTTCAAAATACTGTGTACGTAGACAAAGTGAAAGCAATGCTGGTTGCCACCCCGAATCTACACTTAAACATTTACATATTAAATATTTATAATCATTTAAGGGAAATCCCGCCTCCAAAACACTTCCAGGCATTCCAAGGAGGGGAAGATACAATGTCTCATGCAGTCAGAACTGAAACAAACTCATCAATCACTAGACAAGGTCATTAAATTGGTTACTATAACTCCAACTTATTTGTTCAAAATGTTAAGAAAAGGGAACCAAAGTAATTTCTTAAACCACAAATCAAATAGATGGAGATAA
Organism: Rattus rattus; assembly: GCF_011064425.1. Lineage (NCBI taxonomy): Eukaryota > Metazoa > Chordata > Mammalia > Rodentia > Muridae > Rattus > Rattus rattus. The sequence goes on from NC_046162.1 coordinate 5,854,358, forward strand.
AGCCTCTAATGTCCATGATAAAAAAAAAATATCTAGTGCCTGAGAATTGAAGGTAAATGAGGTAATGAGAGGGAAACGTTCTCGTGTATGTGAGGTTAGCGTCAGAAACTATGCAGAGGAGGGGAGAGAAGCAGGCAGAGAAATCACAATGAAAAGGGGAGTCTTAAGCTGTGGGGATTGCCATGCCCTGGAACATGCGTAATTGGAGTCCCCGAAGGAATGAAGCAGACAGGGGAAATATTTGAAGACGTAACAGCCACAGAGTTTCCAAATGTGACATTAACTATAAATGGAGCATCCAAGACGCTCAACCGAACTCTGCCTCAATAAACATCAATGAACTGCATCAAAGTACATCACATGCACATCAGAGCGGAGCAGCTCAAAGCCAGGGATAAAGAAAATGCCCCCAAGATAGCCAACAGAAGAGATCTGTCCAAAAATTAAAATAATGCCAAAGTTCTTTCTGGAAAAAAAAAGCAAAAAACATCTTAAAGTGTCAAAGGAAAAATGATATATGAATCTGTAATTGTACACTCGGAAAACACATTTTCCAACAAATTCACTACCAGCAGACCTGAAACTCAAGCAATGTTAGTAGGGAAGTAGAAACCAGATAGATAACTAGAAAGACCCTTAAAATTACAGTGTGTTCTTTAATCAAACCCAATAACGCAGTGTGTAGCTTATAATTTATACTAAGTAAAAAAAAATTACAATTAGTATCATGTGAATGAAGAAGTGTGTGTGTGTGTGTGTGTGTGTGTGTGTGTGTGTGTGTGTGTGTAGAATGCTTATAGTATTGCCACAGGCAGTGTACCACAATCAGGTCTGTGTAATAAGTGGGAGTGGCAGAAGGCTGCTTGGTGTTGTGCACTGATACTGTGGACACTGAGAGGTAGTATACTATGTGTGTAGGGACATGTAGTCTTGAGTGTGATAAACAAGCAATGAGGGCTGTAAGCCCTAAAATAACCACTGCAATCACAAAGGAGTTATGCTTAGTAACCAAAAGAGATAAAATAGAAAATCATTTTTAAAATTAAATTTATAAAAGTAAAATTAAGAGAAGAAAATAGAACGAACAAGAGATGGGCATAACAGAAGACAAACACCAAAATATTACGCCTGAACCCATACATGTAATTACATTAAATGTAAATGCTGTAAATGTCTGCCATTAAAGGGCAGAGATTTTTCAGATTAGAGTTTTTAAAACGAATAAACACTCGGCTACATCTTGCCAGTAGAGATGCAGAAGGATGATAAAAAGAGACACACATTATCCCTAATCAAAACAAAACTGGAGTGGCGAGACTTCAAAACATAAAAATATTAGCAGGGATAAAATTCATCCAGATAAAAACACTGAACACGTACGCAATGAAACGTGACGGAAAGTTAATTGCAGTGAACTAAGATGAGAAACTATGCCCGAAGATTCCAATGTCTGTCTTTCTCTAAGGATGGATAGAATAAGTAGAGAGGAAAATCAATAAAGATATATAAGACCTGAATAACGAAATTAACCTGACCCAGCTGGCATTCATACAGCACTCCACCCAACAGCAGAATACAAATTCTTTTCACATGCACAAAGAATGTTTACCAAGATACACCACAGTTTGGGCTATAAAACAAATCTCAATAAACTTAAAAGGAGCCCAGGCTTACACAGCTTGTTCCTTAACCACACTGAAATCAAATTATAAATTAATAACAGAAAGATCTCTGAAATGTCCACAAATATTTAAAGCTAAGTAATACGCTCCTAAATAGCTGAAAGGTCAAATAGACAGAGCAAAAGGAATCTGTGCTTCTAAGCAAATGAAAGTGAAAACATGTCGGGATTTATGGGCCACCACAGAGTCCGTATTTAAGGAAATTCACAGCACTACATGGTTATATTAGAACAGAAAGGAGTCCTCAAGTTAATGGTCTCAAACTCCATCTTAAGAAACCAGAGAGCAAGTTAAATTCAAAGGCACCAGAAGAAAGAAAAAAAAAATGAAAATTTCAACTAAAGTCAGTGAAATTTTTGTTTTTTTTTTCTGCTTTCATTTTTTTACTTTTATTTTTATTTTTTAGACAAGTCCTCACAGTATAGCCCTAGCCAGCCTAGAGCTCCCTCTGTAGAATAATTTGGCCTTGAACATCCAGAGACCCACCTGCCTCTGCCTCTTTAGTGCTGGGTTTAAAGGCATGCACAACCACACTCAGATTTTATGAAATATTTTTGAAAATAGAAAAAAATCAATTAACCCAAAGTCTTTCTATTTATAATGACCAATAAAACCTGAAAAACAAGCCAGACATGGTGGTGCATGCCTTTAATTCTAGCAGTCAGGAGTCAGAGGCAGATGGATCTCTGTGAGTTCAGGGTCAGCCTGGTTCACGTAGTGAGCTCTAAGCTACACAGTGAGATCCTATCTCAAACAAACAAACAAAATATAAAAAGCAAAATAAAAATTTAAGGAATGTTTAGCTAGCTCAACTTGATAGAACAATAATACAGTACATGACATAACCACTATCAGAAACAAAATAAATGTTATTCACTCCCAACTGCAGGACTGAAACTATTTTAAAAATAAATTTGAGACTCCAGGTCATTCTAGAACAAACCTCTGAGTCCAGATGGTACTGGTAAGTATTCTCAAACATTATTGTGATGGTTTGAATGAGAATGGCTCCCTATACGCTCATATATTTGATAACTTGGTTCCCAGTTGGTGGAACTGTTTGAGAAGGATCAGGAGGTGTGGCCTTGTTGGAGGAGGTGTGGCCTTGTTAAAAGAGGTGTGGTTGGGTTGGAAGAAGTGTGTCACTGGGGTTGGGCTTAGAGGTTTCCAAAGACTCCATTCCCAGTAATCTCCTTCTCTTTCTTCCTCTCCCTCTCCCTCTCTGCTTCCTACTTGTGGATTAAGATGTGAGCGCTCAGCTGTTCCTGCTGCTGTGCCTTGCTCCACCATCACAACCTCTGAAACTGTATACCCAACTTAACATTTTCTTTTTTTAAGTTTCTTTGTCCATGGTGTCTTGTCACAACAATAGAAAAGTAAGGCGATTTTGGAATAATATTGATTGTGAACAAATACATATAGAAAATTCAAAGGAATAAATGATTTTCAATTGTTTCTATAAGGACGACACTACTACAAAAACTAAACTAAGAAATGACAAAATAAGAAGTCAATAGCCAGTATCTCTCCCAAATACAGATATAAAAACAAAGGTTTCAACTTGTCAAGTCCACCAACATTTGGAAGGGAGAACTCCTCATGATGCAATAGAGCTCAGGCCAGGTGTGGTGGCACAGTGACTCACTTGTTCTTCTAGTAATTGAGGGTTTACGGGAGAGAACTCAAGTTCAAAGCCAGAGTGGGTTATATAGTAAAACTCTATCAAAAAAAAAATCAATGAAATGAAGAACAAAAACAAAGTAAAATTACTTTCATTCTAAAAAATATGTGCGTTTAAGAGACAGATATTAATGCTTTTCGTCACAATAAAACTAAAAGGAGCTCTCTCTGCCCCATCTACTGCTTCTCTTTACCCCATCTACTACGACATTCCAGAAAATGTCGACATCACTCTGAAGGGGTGCACAGTCATTGTGAAGGGCCCCAGGGGAACTCTGAGGAGGGACTTCAATCACATCAATGTAGAGCTGAGTCTTCTTGGAAAGAAAAAGAAAAGGATTCGTGTTGACAAGTAGTGGGGTAACAGAAAGGAACTGGCCACTGTCAGAACCATCTGCAGTCATGTTCAGAACATGATCAAGGGCGTGACACCGGGCTTCCGTTACAAGATGAGGTCTGTGTATGCTCACTTCCCTATCAACGTTGTTATTCAGAAGAATGGGTCTTTGGTTGAAATCTGAAATTTTTTGGGTGAAAAATACATCAGCAGGGTTCGGATGAGGACAGGTGTTGCTTGTTCTGTCTCTCAAGCCCAGAAGGATGAACTAATCCTTGAAGGAAATGATATTGAACTTGTTTCAAACTCAGGGGCTCTGATTCAGCAAGCCACAACAGTTAAAAACAAGGATATCAGGAAGTTTTGGGATGGCATCTATGTTTCTGAGAAGGGAACCATGCAGCAGCCTGATGAATGAGACCTCAGTTTCACAGCTCCAGAAACAAGATCCTGATCACAAGTACAATTTGGGCTCTATGGGAATAATAAAAGACTTATATATTGAAAAAAACTAAAAGGAAAAGTCATATATTCTCAGTAGATGCAGAAAGAAATCACTTGACCTAAAATATCTCACCATTTGCTCTAAAATGCAACCTCTGAAAACTAGTAGTGAAAAATAATATTCCTCAGTCTCACAAAGAATAAACAAAACAAACAAACATACAACAAAAACATCCACCAGAGTTAGCTTTGAATTCAACTGAGAAATTCTGGATCCTTGAGATCAGCATCTCATAAGGGCGTCTGCCCGCACTTGTCTTTAACCCTGGAAATGAGGAGCTATCAAGGTGTCAATAAAGAGGAAAAGCGATACAAGGAGCTAAAGGAAATAAAAATAAACAGTGCCAAATTGGGGAGAAGTGAGTGAGCCTCACCCCACATACAAACAGCACGGCTAAAGTGCTTGGTACGCATCTATGAGGACATGAGTTCAATCCCCGGAACCTATGAAAAGCTTGGCATGGGGCACTAACTTGTCATCTCAAGGCTGGGCAGCGGATCTCTGGGACTCACCAGCTGGTAAGCCTAGTCCCAGATCCCTGGAAAGATCCTGCCTCAAGAAACAAGGTGGAATTCCTGAGGAAGAATGCCACTAGAGGATGTCTGTCCTTCTACTCCCACTCACCCAGACACACTGACACCGACACTGACACACACCAACATACAGAGAGAGAGAGAGAGAGAGAGAGAGAGGAGAGGGGAGAGAGAGGGGGGAGAGAGAGAGAGAGAGAGAGAGAGAGAGAGAGAGAGAGAGAGAGAGAGAAAGTCGAAGGTTCTACAAAGAATCCATTCGAACTAATGAATATGTTTAAAAAGTTTGGAAGAGACAAGATAAATATGCAAATGTTAAATGGGTCCCTGACTAGCAGTAATGAAAAGTTTGACATCGTGACATAGAAGAGCATACAAACATCAAACATTTATTGATAAATCTTCCAAGAGGCACATGTGTTTCATACATTGGAAACTGCAAAATGTTACTGAGAGAATTGAGGGTGTAATGGAAAGACTGTGACACAAAGGCCTTCAGAGCATTGGAGTGTCTCGTCTCCTATTTTTGATCTACAGATTCAGCATGACCTCAAGCAAAATATCCTCAGGGCTTTTTCTGTGGCAATTAAACAGCTTCTTCTTAAAGTCCTAGAGAATCTCGGCTGACCTAGTACAGTCATAACAACTTTGAGAGGAATGGACTGGAAGACTAGTAAGACCGTGTGGTCTTCATAGGAAATAAAGGCGTTTGGAAACAGTTCTGAATATATACAAGTGATTTTTCTTGCATGTGTATGTATACATGTGTGGTGTGCACACACAGGCTCACATGTACTTATATGACACTCATGGGCATGTATGTTTGCATGTGTGTGGAAGCCCAAAGTTGGTTAAACTTCACCATTAACACCAAGAGTATTTAAGGATTTGGAACTACTCCCAAGTGGGTTTGTAAAATGATGCAGCTAATTTGGAAAGCAGTCTGGCAACTTTTTAAACTTTTAGGCCCAGCTATAGCATATGTTCCTACTGTCTGATCCAGCCACAATGCTTATACATATGTACTCACAAGAGAGGAGAAGCTTATATCAGTACAAATAGTGAAACAGAAAAACCCTACCCCAAGCTGAGAACAACTTAATTCTCCACCAGTGTATGACGATTTCAGAACACGGAGCAGTAATAAAAGATGTTTGCTGCTAACCCCGGAAAAAGCATAGGTGAGTTTTAAAGTAATTTTCTTGCATAAAAATGTCAAATGAAAGACTATATGGTGTGAGAGCTAATGTGGAGAGAGGAGAGAGAGAGAGAGAGAGAGAGAGAGAGAGAGAGAGAGAGAGAGAGAGAGAGATTAAAAGGTTCTAGGGAACAGAGGGTAGGAGAGAGGGGAGAATCTGTGATAGCTGAGGCCTGAGGGACTTCTATAGACAGCTCATACGTTTCTTATCTTTAGGTAACTTTAGGCTTTAGTTGCCAAGCTGTGTGATTTGAACTGCACTTTATGGCATGGGGCATCTCCGTAAAATCGGTTTAAAAGTTTGAGGTTGTTGATTTGGCTTTTCATGCTCTGGAAAACTCTATGCAGAATCAAGCAACTCATTCTAAATATAGACACAGAGACAAGGGAAATCCTTATACATTTGGGAAAAGGGATTAAGAGAATTGACTACATAGAGGTCTGAAAGATGAGCTTCAGGCAGGAGGATAATCATCTTTGAGGAAACTGTTGAAATGTCAGCCGGAATACTGAATGTGGGCAAATCTTAATAGATTTTACTTTTAAAAGGGCAGTGAAATCTAGTTCGGGGAGAGAAATAAGGTAGAATAAAAATACCAACCCAAACAACTGGGGAGGAGGTCACCTGCAGGTAATATCATTCTTCAGCGGGGAGAAATATTCACTGACTTTAGTCTTGTTTGTTTAAGACAAGATACATACTGAAATTTCTGTAATAATCAAAACGTTAAAAAGAAGTTTCTAAAAATCTTACTGAAGCAGTAGCAGATCAGAACATTTAAAAATTCAAAGCTGGAAGACAATCGATTTTCCTGTACATTTGATCCCTACAATATAGTTACTGCTGAACCCTTGGGGAAAAGCACAACCTTGAATAGTTAAATTTTCAATGGAATTAACTTTTAACTGTACATGTTTAAGTGTATATGTTCATGGGGTAGCAAGTGACTAATTTGTACATTACCACATTCTGTGAAGCTTTAAATTCAAGTATTTATCACCTCAGAAGAAAGCTCAACATTACTGTCTTAGCGCTCCTATTGCCACGAAGGGACACTATGACCATGCAGCCCTTATAAGGGAAAATATTTAATTGGGTCTGGCTTACAGTTTCAGAGGTTTAGTCCATTATCATCATGGCAGGGAGCAGGCAGGCATGCAGAGAGAATTCTACATCCAGATCTGCAGGCAGCAAGAACAAGACACTGGGCTTAGAGTGGGCTCTTGAAACCTCAAAGCCCACACAGAGTGACAAACTTCCTCTAATAAGGCCACACCTACTCCAACAAGGCCACGCCTCTTAATAGTGCCACTCCCTAAGGGCCTATGGGGTCATTTTCATTCAAACCACCACAATTACAAACATAACAATATAAGCTCAAAGAAAATATTAACAGATGTAATAAGGAGAGAAAATATTAAGAAATAGAACATCTTCTTCTTAAAAGACCAACAGACACATCTCTGATCATCCTGTTCAAAGAAGAGAAAAAGCACAATGAACCATGTAAAGAATGAAAAAAAAAAAGCTGGTGTGATTTGTGTTAAATAAACAACACAAAAAATTATGGAGAGTTTTGCCAGGTTATTGAAAAACACAGGCAAAGACACAACTCTTCTCATAAGCTAATTCACTAAAACTGACTCAAGAGGAAATGGAAAGCCTATATGGCTAATGACACGAGAAACAGAATTTGTAGCTTTCCTTCCTTACAAAAGAAACTCGGGGTTGGGCTGTAAGGATTCTATCAACCAGAAAACTTCATCTTAAATGTTTTGTTCTTCACAGACTCAAGTAGGACAAAAGAACATTCTGTGAGTTTAATCTACCTTTGATTAGAAATTCAGGAAACAATGGGACACTGAAGGAACGTCTCTCATCCTTAGAACAAAATGCAAGAAACCCTAAACAAAATTTTACTAAGCTTTGCAAAAATGCATCCTTTAAAAAAATATGATATCGTGTAGCAAAATATAAAGAAATGCTTTATAAAACAACAGCTCACATCTTATGTGTTCTGTGTCTATATTCCTCTTTTCTAAGGGAAAAGAGACTCTGAGGAGGAAGGCGAAAAGGGACGAGAAGCAGACATTTTATCAGAGACAATCCGATAAAATGACAGAATCACAGATAAACACAAACTCGGAAACTTGTGTCTAGGAGCATGCACTTCTCAAGCTGGCCCCCAGAGAGAGCTTAACAAGAGTGATCACCTAGGCTGCCATCTTGGTTATCTGGGACTGGAGGATAGTATAATGGGTGGTTTTATTTTATTTTAACTTTTTATTGATTCTTTGTGAATTTCACACCATGTACCCCAATCTCGCTCATCTCCCTATCTCTTCATATCCACTCTCTACCCACGCACCCCCCACCACACACACACACACACACACACACACACACACACACACACACACACACACACAAAACATCTCATCATGGAAACCCCTGGCTACCCTGAATCTCACTCTGTAAATCAGGCTGGCCTCAAACTGAAAAAATCTCCTGCCTCTGCCTCCCAAATGCTGAGATTAAAGATGTGAGTGCACCACCAGTTCCTGACAGCCAGGATTTTTCTTATTTTATTTTATTTTATTTTATTTTATTTTATTGAGACAGAGTCTCCCGTGGCCTAGGCTGGCCTTGAACTCCTGATCCTCCTATTTCTACTTGCTAGTGCTGAGATCAATTGGCTGTGCCACCTCACTGCAATGACTCATTGGTCAGGTTTGAGGCCTCTGGCTTCTGCTACACTATCAACACTGGATCCTCGACTAGGACTCCTCTCAGATATCCTGTTGTTGTCCTATGTCACAGAGATCCTGCAGCTTTGAATCTGTAGAACCTTCACACCCTCCGGCAGTTCATAGATGGAGTAGATGTTGGGGTGGGCCACCTCAAAGCCCTGCATCTGGACCTGGGTGCTACATGCTCTCCCACACCCTTGCCACTAGGGAAGAGCTCTCCAGCACTGCCCCAGCTACCTCACCTAATGTCGCAGCTGGCAAAGGGAAAGACAAGCTCTCCTGCTCTCATAACTTCAAGCTGGCTTACTTGTGCCCACACCCCCAGGGCCTCCTGGGCTGTCCAGGCAAGGCATAGTAGGGCCCCCTCTCCCAGGTGTCGCAGATGCCAAGGGGCAGGGCCAATTCTGCACAGCACTTGGACATCAGCATGGTCCCAGGTGGCAAACCAGACCAGGGATGACAGCATGGCCTTTGTTGGTAATATGAATCACTAACATTGACACAGACCCCTGCTGCCACATGGCCTCTAGTGGCAGCACGGGCTGGGACTTCGCCAAGACCTCAGGTGGCAGGGCAAGCTACTTACACTGGGTTCCTCCTCTCTACCCTCATCCTCCAGTTCTGCCTCTCTTCATAGTACGTCATAGAACGGTTCTCCTTCTCTTTCTCTCCCATCTCTCCACCGCATCCCTGCACATTGCAATGTCTTCATGAGGCCTCTTGGTATCTTCCACCCCTCTTCACTGCATGGCAGAGCAGTGGACCTTCATGTGTATGTGTTTGTTTTGTGTGTATGTCTACATGCATACATAGCTCGTGGAGGGCAGAAGGCTTAGATCCCATAGAACTGGAGTTACAGAGGGTTGTGGGAGTTACAAATGGGCACTGAGAATTGAACCCAGGTCTTCTGCAGGCTCAGCAAGTGCTCTTTACCACACAGCCATCTCTCCGGCCTTTGTATTCATTTTTCGAGTAACTATAATAATTGGCTTCCCCACACTGTCTGCTATGGTCAGTGTTCTTTTCTCTGCTGCTTCTGGTCTCACCTGCCTTGAGGAATAGCCAACAGCTCAGGTCACCCCTCTGTGCATACACTGCTATCAACTGCAGCCCAGGACAGCCAGGCCTTATTGATCAATTAGCTGCCACAGCCACAAGCATAGCCATGGGTGCAGCTGTGGCACTAGTCCTGGGTAGCACCCTGACAGGCCCTTCAGAGAGGGAAGCTTGGCATCTGCTCAACCTGCCATCCCACAGAACCCTGACCATCCTTCCCAGCACCTCCTACAGAGAGGGCCCTGCTCCTATAAAACCAAGCAAGTCCCCAGACTGCCTGACCACTCAGAGTGACATGTTCCTGAGCCGTGTGAATACAACCACAGTCTCCTGCACTGGCAGGGTCCTGCACTTATGCAAACCACTCACTGACAGCTGGACCATGCAGATGCTGTGCCTGAGACTGGGAGAAAAGAGAGGACTTTTCGTGTGTTTGTTTGTTTGTTTGTTTGTTTGTTTGTTTTGAGACAGGCTTTCTCTGTGTAGCTCTGACTGCCCTGGAACTCACTCTGTAGACCAGGCTGGCCCCGAACTCACAGAGCTCTGCCTGCCTCTGCCTCCCCAAGTGCTGGGATTAAAGGTGTGCATCACCACCCTCCCCAGCAAGACATTTCACCCGGTAGATTAACACAGGCATAAATGCAATTAAAGAGTTTATTTTAATAACAATAATAATAACAACAACAACAATAGGTTTTGTTGTGGCATTTTCACAAACACACACACCATTATACTTTTTTTTCATTTTATTTATTTCTGTCCTCCATGCCCTTCTCCATTCCTCTCGCCCATCCTCCTTTCAGTCCATACAGTCCTCTCTTGAGCTTTCACATCCAATGAATTCCATTGCCCTTTCCCTTTTCCTCTTTCAGGATCCTTTTCTCCCCTTTTATGGTCCCTTCTTATATTCATGAGTTTTACACACACACACACACACACACACACACACACACACACACACACACACAAGTGCCACTGAGCCTGGCTTATTTGCTTAACAACAATCTCTGTGACTGTCTGTTGCTCAGTCGGCAGAGGCTAACATGCATAAAACCCTGGGCTCCTTTCTCAGAACCATGGAAATGGAATGTGGCGACCAATGCTGTGACTGCAGTGCTAAGGAGGTAGAGGCAGGAGGACCCAGGATTCAGAGGACATTATGTCTTGGTCTGTGTTCTATTGCTGTAAAGAGAAGCCATGACCACAGCAACTCTTATAAAAGAAAGCATTTCATCGGGGCTGGCTCACAGTTTCAGAGGTGTAGTCCATTATTCGCATGGTGGGGAGCACGGCAGCATGCAAGCAGACATGGTGTAGGAGAGGTAGCTGAGAGTGGTACAGGCTCTGTAGAGAGAATCTGCAGACAGCAGGGAGAGCAAGCCAACTGGGCCTGAAGTGGCTTTTGAAACCCCAAAGCCCACCCCCAGTGCTACACTTCCTTCAAGGAGGCCACACCTCCTCATCCTTCTCAAACAGTGCCGCTCTCTGAAGACTAAGCATTCTAATATATGAGCTTATGGGTGCCATTCTTATTTAAATATCACACATGGCCAGATTCAGCTACATGAAATCCTATCTAAAACAAAAATGAAAATATTTTGAGCTCCATTTGCATCTGTTTTCCTGAAAATGTCAGGATTTAATTTTTCTTCATAGCTGACCGTGTACCCCTGAGTGTTCCTGGCATGAACATTTTCTTCTATCTGTTGATAGAAGCTGTTGATATCTAAGCTGTTTGTGCAAACAGTAAACATGGGTATGTGAGTATCATTGTGTAGTGTTAGTTTACCCTTAGTGGATATCTGGGAATGTATAGTTGTCATACGTTTCTACATTTTGTCTTTGTTTTCTTTCAAATTTTATTTTTTTAAAAAGATTTATTTATTTATTTTATGTATGTGAGTACACCGTAGCTGTCTTCAGACACACCAGAAGACGGCATTGGATTCCATGACAGATGGTTGTGAGCCACTATGTGGTTGCTGGGAATCGAACTCAGGACCTCTGGAAGAGCAGTCAGTGCTCTTAACCACTGAGCCATCTCTCCAGGCTCAAATTTTATTTCTTAAACTAATTAAATTTTTTAATTTTTAAAGTTGAAAATGGATTTTTTTTTTAAAATACAATATATTCTGGTTACAGTTTCCCTCCTCCAGTTTCTCCCAGATGCTCACCACCTCCTCACCCATCCAAATCCACACTCATCCAAATCCCTTTCTTTCTCCCTGCCATTAGAAAACAAACAGGCATCAAAAAAATAAAAATCAAATATGAAAACATGAAGGCAAACAAACCAAAATGGGGTAAAACAAACAAACAACAGAGGCAGAGAAAAAGCACAAATAGATGTTAACACACACACACACATGCACACATACACACACACACACACACACACACACACACACACACACAGAGACACACACAGAAACCCCATAAAAATATAAGATTGGAAACCATAAGAGATGAGAAAAAACCGTCAGGTTATTTTCTAAATGCCCAGACAAAGCATTATTAGACAAAACAAAACATGGAGTTCATTCTGTGTTGTGGGGAGAACTAATTTTTCCTTTGTGAGCTTCTGGGTTTGGGATTGGGGCCTGTAGCCCCTCTCAGCTCTGGAACCCCATTTAGCTTGGAGCCACGCAGGCCCCGTGCACGCTGCCTCAGTCTCTGTGAGTTTGTGTCTGCATCGGTTCTGTTTCCATTTGTCCTCAGTCTGCAGTGGCTCTCACAGTCTTTCTGCTGCCTCCTTTTCTACAGAGTTCCTTGAGCTCTCAGTGGGAAAGCGAGTATTCCAGAGTCTCTCATGCTCTGCACGGTGTCCAGGCGTGAATCTGTGTACTGCTTCCACCTACTGCAGGGGGGCAGCGGGGGAAGCTTCTCTGATGACGACTGAGCAAGTTAATGTTCTGTGAGTACAGCCAAATACCATGAGGAGCCATTTTATTGCTCTGTTCCCTGAACAGAACAGTAGTGTTTGGTTTTCTCCTAGGTTCATGGTTTATCTAGTCTCAGGCACTTGGTCACCCAGTCAGTATCAGCCATGGGTCCCATCTGCTGAAGTGGGCCTTAAATCCAATCAAATAGTGGTTGGTCCCTCCCACACTTTTGTGCCCCTATTGCTGCCGTGTGACCTTTTGGAGAGGTCATACTGTAGATCAAAGAGCTTGTATCTGGCTTGGTGTTTACCTTTCTCCTTGTAGCGTGCATGGTGCCTTCCAGTACCATGAACACCAATCAGTGGGAGTGAAGGCTTTAAGTAGACACCAGCTCAACCTTTCAATGTGTTATGAAGGTATTTTCGGCAATGGGGTCTTACCATCAGTTTGTAGCAAGCAGCCCGTAATCTTTTTTTTTTCTTTCTTTTTTTCGGAGCTGGGGACCGAACCCAGGGCCTTGCGCTTGCTAGGCAAGCACTCTACCACTGAGCTAAATCCCCAACCCCAGCAGCCCGTAATCTTAACAATAGCCTGTGTTTTGGGGTGTTTTCCTAGGGCCCATATGGCCAACAAATCAGTTCGCTGTAACCCATTCCACGCACTGGAGGCTTCAATTGGTGGCAGAAGGTAGACATCTTTGTCTTCCTCATCATTTTGGTGATTTTGGTAATCCCATTTAGGTTTCTTTCACATACGTACATATTTCGAGAAAGTTCTACTGTAGTTGGTTTCCATGCAGTCCTTGAGGAACCTCCACACTGACTTTCACAAGTTTATGTTCCCATGGGCAGAGAGGAAGGATTCTTCTTTCCACATTTTCTCGCCAACATTTGCTGTTTTCTTGAAGACAGCCATTCTGACTGGAATCTCAAAGCAGTCTCAATTTGTATTTCCCCGATATTCTAAACATACACCGGCCATTTATTTGTACTTTGTCCTGTGAGATGTGTCTTGTCAGTTCATTAGCCCGTTTACTGACTGGAGTTTGTAGTGCACTTTCTGTTTGTTTTGTTCTCCTGTTGTTGCTATGTTTTCCCAGCACCACGTGTGAAGCTGCTGAAGAAGCTCTCTTTTCTTTTCTAATGCATGCTTTTGACAGTTTCCTCAAAAATTAGATGGCTAGAATGATATAGATTTATTTCTGGGTCCTCTTTCCTGTCCTGTTGGTCTCCATGTCTGGTTTTAGACCACTACCATGCAGTTTCTGTTACTATAGCTCTATAGTATAATTTGAGATATTATAACGTAACATAATTAATTTTATAATACAATTATAATTCACTGTAATTTGGAAGGGTTGTGACCTCTCCAGTGGTACTCACCCTGTCCAGGAATGTTTAACCTATCTAGGGTCATTGGTTCTTCTGCATTAAGAGCACATTCTCTAGTGCTGTGAGAAACATCAATGGAGTTTTGGTAGGACTGCACTGGATCCATGAGCGTCTTTTGACAACATTATCATTTTTACAATAAAATTTCCTGCAGTGCATGATCTTGAACGTCTTTGCATTCTCTAATGTCTTCTTCAGTCTGTTTCTTCAATGTCTGCAAGTTCTCATTGCAGAAGACTTTCACCTCCTAAGTTAGGTTTGTTTCTTAGGCGATTTTTTTTAAATGATTGTGAATGAGGGGCTAGAGAGATGGCTCAGTGGTTAAGAGAACTTGCTGTTCTTGTAATGGCCTGGGTTCAGTTCCCAGCATCCACATGGTGGCTCACAACATGGGGTTCAGGAGATCAAACACTTCTGGCCTCGGCAGGCTCTGCACACATGTGGTGCACTTACATATATACAAGCAAAACATTCATACATATAAAATAAAAATAAGTTATTGTGAATGGGATATTTTTCTGATTTCCTTCTTGGCAAGTTTACTGATGCTGTGCAGGAAGGCTACTGATTTTTTTATATATTGATTTCTAGCCTACCAGTTTATTTAAAGTCTGTATCAGGCCTAAGAGGTTTTTGGTAGACTCCACATAGGATTCTTTACCCATAGAATCATGTTACCTGTAAATAGGGATACTTTGACTTCTTCCTTTCCGGTTTCATTTCTTTCTGTTTCCTCTTGTTTTTCTCTCATTCTGTTGCTGTAGCTAAGAATTAAGCCTCGTACAAGAGAAGAGCATTGGGGTGGGCACTTTGTCTCAAGCAGTCTCAAGGTGGGATGTTTTCCTTGTTTCCCCTGTTGAATACAGTGTTGCCTCAAGATTGACAGTTGTAGCCTTCATTGTGCTAGGGCCTGTTCCTTCCATGCCTAGTTCTTTCTAGACTTTATAGAAAGGGATGCTAAGCTGTGTCTAAGGTCTCTTCTGTGTCTACTGAGGTGAAAATGCATTTTCTGTCTTCTTACTACTTCAGCGTTATGTCACCTTCACAGATACTGAGCCAACATCCCTGTGATGAAACTCACGTGATCATGATGTACCCCCTTAATGTGCTCTTAAATCCAGCCTGCAAGTATTTCATTGAGAACACTGGCTTCATGGAGTGAGTTTGGAAGTGTGCCCTCTCTTTTCTACCTTGTAGAACAGCTTGAGGAGTATTGATGTTGGCTCTTCCGTAAAGGTTTGGTGAGATTTGGCATCAAGCCCATCAGGTTCTGGATTTTTCCTTGTGTGGAGACTTTATCAGCCGAGACTGTATCTCGGCTTTAGCATTGCTGTTCTCTATGGATGAGGTGTTTTTATCATATTTGTATCTTCCTGGTTTGGTCTTGATGAAGACCATTTTCTTAGTGAAGAATCTCAATATTGTAAACAAGCTATTTCTTGTAAAATTAACCCATAAACTCCATACAGCTTTAAGTAACATATCCACGGAGAACTTCATGTCACTCAGAACTGATTTGAATATTTACCTCTAGGAGGAAAGAGAAGAGACACTTTTCTCTATGTGTTGTACTTCATACTATGTCTCTAAATAAAATAATCTTATATTTATATTGTATCTTATATAACTTTATATATTAATATATAGCTTTATATTATATACAGTCATGTGTTGTAAATAATATTCTCTTATAAAGCAGTAAAAATATACTGGAAGTCTAAAAGAATAAACTTTGAAAAAAAGACAATAAAAGCTTTAACAGTAAAACAAGCTCTTCATTACCCATAACAAAGCACAAACCGAACCACCAGACCCAAGTTGCCTCTCCCACTGAAAACACATCTTTGTTTGCTTATATTTATTTACAAGCCAGTGAGAATATAAGCCAGGAGAGGGCCTTGAAGGGAGAAGTTGGTAAGAAATGGCACTTTCAGAAACGTATTCTCTATGTGCAGACACGTGAACTTGTATTTACAGGTGCACATTTCCGTTTTCGCACACATTGGAAAGTGACATCAGGATCTCTTCCTCTATCACTGTCTGCTCAGCCATTTGATACAGGCTCTCTCGGTGAACCTAGAGCTTAGCACTTCAGTTAGATGACTGGCCAGTGAGTCATGGGGATCTGCCTGTCACTGCCCACCCAGCCACACCTCCACCTCCAGCATTAGGGTGGCTTTTTACATGGGTGCTGAGAATCCTGTGTCTTCCTGTTTGTGGAACAAACTCTCACATTTCCTCGGCCAGCTTACTCCGTCTTCTATTGCTATAACCAAATATTTGATGTTGGGTGGTTCAGAGAGAGCTGGAGGGTAGACAGTCCCTGGGCCTCACTAGCTTTGGTAAAGCCTTTCTGACCACATTCTATCATAGAAGGGGACACCACACAGCAAAACAGAAGTACTAGCTTAGGGCTCTCGTCTTCTAAAGCAGCAGTTCTCAACCTGTGGGTCATGACTCCTTTGGGGAGTTGTATGACCCTTTCACGGCGGTCACATATATATCCTGCCTATCAGATATTTACATTATGATTCGTAACAGTAGCAAAATTACAGTTGCGAAGTAGCAACAAGAACAAATTTATGGTTGGGGTCCTTATAACGTGAGGAACTGTATTAAAGCGTCACGGCATCAGGAAGGGTGAGGACCACCGCTTTAAAGTCACTACTCCACTATGACTCCACTCTGAAAACGCCATTTTATCTTCATTACCACCCAAAAGTCTCTCCTCCAGACCACACGTGAATCTGAGGATTAAGTTACCAACACATTCAAGCCAAAGCAGCAAGAGAATTATTTCTCTGTGTCTTGATTCCTTCAATTGGAAAAGGAGAATAATTAGTGCCCGTGGTGTAGATTTAATTTGAAGATGCATATATATATATATATATACACATATATATACATATATATACTTATATATGTATGAATATAAACAAAATAGTGCTGAGTGGCCAACAAATGGTCATAAATACCATTATTTTATCATGATCAGCGCCATTTTCTGTGGTTTTTGTAGGCGTCATAGGAGCTGAAGTATCTAAACGTTCATTATGATCCGAGTAAATGAATCAGTGTGACCACAGAGTGGAATATCACACAACCGTCAAAAGGAATCAGAGCACATGAGACCACTTCGAAGAAAGAAGTATCTGGACCGGATGGCTCATCCCTGTGGTCCCAGCGCTTGCAAGATAAAGACAGGGAGAGTGAACTCTAGACCAATGTGGGCCGTGCAGCAGGTTCTAGGCCGCCCTGATCCGCATAAGGTAACGCTGTCAAAAAGGAAAGAGGAAAGGTTAGACGCAGTGCCCTGGACCGTGCGTACGGCTTCGTGAAGCTCACTTCTCACTGCCAACCTGATTCCGCGCGGAAGAATCGCGGTAAGAGCTTGTTTAGCTTGGGTTGACCTGTGCGCATGCCTGTGAGGACTTTCTTAATTAGGTTAACTGGGGCGGAGAGACGCCCCCTGCGTGGACACAGCACCACGTCCTGGATTTAGGTCCCAGACTGTCGGAGTACCGGAAGTGCGCTGAGCACTAAGCGTGTGTGCTCCTGGCTGTGGGTGTGACAGACGTGACTAGCTGTTTTCAGTTCCTGCCTTGACTTCCCACACGATGCGATGGAATCTGGGGTTACAGGCCAAATAAACCCTTGCTTCCACAAGCTGCTCTTTGTGGAGTGTTTTTATCACAGCGGCACAATTAAACCAGGGCAGGCATGAGAACTCTGACTTGTTACGTGTTTTCTGAGACAGGGTCTTGTTAAGTAACCCAAGCTGGCCTAGAGCTCATCGGGTGATAGGAGCTGCTCCCAAACTTGTAATTCTCCAGTCTCAGTCTTCCAAATGCTAGGACTGTAGGAGCATGCCTCAACTACGTGTGGCCCAGGGCATCATGCTAACGACCTAAAAGTGGTGAGGAGAGAAGAAAGATTGGCAGAAAACAGAGAAGAAAAAGAAGAGGGTAACGGAAGAGGAGGAGGAAGAATGGAGGCACAAAGGGAAGAGGGAGAGAGGGAGGAAGAGAAGAGGAGAGAGGAGGAAGAGAGCACCTCATCTGTGCCTCTGAGTCCCCGCTGTCCTCTAATGCAGCTTCTGCCTCAGACCCCTCTGACGTTCTGCTTTGGAAGCCTGCAGGTCAGGCCAAGGCAATTAATGTGTCCTAAAAGCCCTCTAGTTCTTTCTACACACTCACGATCATGAAGGAAGCTTCAGCGTCTTGGTCAGTGAGCCCATCCTGCAGCACAGGTCTAGTTCTTCCAGCTATGGAAGCTGAGTCAGGATTCTGCCCTCCAGAGCTGCAGGGCACTCTCCAGGCAGGAACATGACCTGAGCAGTGGCACTGAGCAGATGTCCTCAGCTGGCCCAGAGGGCTCCGTGTCTGCTCGCAGAGCCCTGACCACACCTCCCACGCACAGGCATGTGCATGCTTTGTTTCTCTCTGAGGAATACTCATTCCTTCTGTCCTTTGTGTCCTGGCTTCTCTACATCATTCTCTCTCAACCCTTGCTTTTTCCCACAATTTCCAGTGAGAGTTTTCTAGAATAACACTAACCAACAACCTTTACTCTACTGACCATCAAAATATAGTACCCACGCTGCAGCCATGGCATGCTTGGGGCCAAAGCCACCTCTGTACCCTAGTGTTGTTAATCCCCCTGCACCTTCATGGGCCATCTGAGACCCCATGACTCAAATGGCTTGCCCGAGTTCACACAGCCAGGAAGCAGCAGCTGTTTTGAGCACAGATCTTCAGGTTCCAGAAGCCCAGAGCTGTGGGGTTGAGATGGTTTGACTCCATGTCTCCAAGCTTCAGGTATTGAAGATTGGTGCTCGCCGTGGTTCTATTAAAAAGAGGAAGCTGTGTTGTCTGGGCTTAGTGCCCTCATTACAGGAAAAGTTCACCTTGAAGTTCGAAACAGAATACTAAAAGCAGAGCCAAGAAAGGTGGGGAAAAACAAAAACAAAAACAAAAACAGAGAGTGGATGATCCTATTTGATGCCCTAGATCAAGCCATGCCTGAAGCCTTGATTGTTTTCCTCTTAGCTAACCAACACATTTCTTTTATAGTCAAGCCCTGTTGGGTTGAGCTTCTGAAACTTAATTGATATGCTCCAGACTTTTCCACAGACAATACTCTGTTCACGGGTGTTTAAGCGCATGTGGTAGGGCTCTTTGCATCTCTCCCTGTTCGAGAACAGGAAAAGGTTCTGGAACATCTCAAGACTTTCACTAATTCCCTCCCTGCAAACAGTTCAGGAAGAAGGGCTCCTCCATGAGCCAGACCACAGTGAGGTCTTATTCCAGGACCTTGATTTAGAGAGATAACGAAACCAAACGAAATCTGAAGTTCAAAGTAAGCAAGCTGCTTAAAAGTCCAAGTACATCAGTTCAAAAGTCAGAATTATATGCACCCCTTGTGGTATTATTAGATTATCCTGAATCTCTTAATACGATTACAGATTCTTTATATGCAGAAAGGGTTGTTTTGCAGAGAGAGACCATTGATTTGTCCCCGATGACTCAGAATTACCCTTGTTATTTATACAATTGAAACAGGCCATCAGAAATAGACACCATCCATTACGTATTATATATATCCTGTCTCTTACAGATTTGTCAGGTCCTTTAGCTCAAGGAAACGATGAAATTGACGATTTCTAGTAGGAAATGTGTCAGAAGCCTCAAAGTTTAATGAAAAAATACATCATATTAATAGGAAAGGTTTAAAGAAGAAATTTTCCATCACTTGGCAACAAGCCAAAGAAATAATTCTTTAAAATGTCCAATGCGTCCTCTATGCAACCAAATTCTGTCACCTGCTGGTAGCAACAGTAGATTTACCAAAAGAAATGACCTTTGGCAGATGGACGTATTCTATTTTACAGAGTTTGGAAAACAGAGGTCTATACACCATACCACTGACATGCACTCAGGGTTTCCATAGGCAACTGCTTTACGTTCTGAAAAGGCTGATTGTGTAATTATATACTTAATGAAAATAATGCCAATTATGGGGGTAGCTGCACCAATTAAAACCGACAATGCTCCCGCATATGTACCCGATAAGATGGAGCAATTCTTTTCATATTGCACTATATGAAAAAGCACGATACCACACAGTCCCACAGGACAGGTAGTTATAGAAAGCCAATTGTATCTTAAAAGAGATGTTTCATAAACAGGAAGAGTAAGAACCCCCAGGTACAGACTGAGTCGTGCTTTTGCTAACTCTAAATTTTCTTAACGTTGGTGAGAAAGGAACAGCAGCAGCTGAGAGACACTGGGTTATCAAAAACAAAGACAAAAAAAAAGGGAACTATAAGGCCATGTCGATGTTAGAATGGAATCCTGCAATAGTTTTAAGATGGGGATATGGTTACACTTGTGTATCTACAGGAAATGAAAAAATTTGGTTAACAAGAAAACTTGTAAAGATTGGATCTGACCAGGGAAAACCTCTTGTCAGCTGAGCCATCAATGTCTCCACAGAGCAAATATCCAGGTGATTCACTCTCACAGACTGTCTCGGTCACTGACTTCTCCAAATACGCATGCACATCAACTTCCAAAGGGCTAGCCCAAGTAATCAATCACACAGAAAGACTGGACAGATAGCCCAGAGACTGGACAGACAGCCCAGAGAATGGACATACAGCACAGAGAGAGAGAGACAATAGACAGCATGGAGAGAGACTGGACAGACAGCACAGAGAGAGAGACTAGACAGACAGCACAGAGAGAGAGAGTGGAAAGACAGCATGGAGAGAGACTGGACAGACAGACAGCACAGAGACTGGACAGACAGCACAGAGACTGGACAGACAGCACAGAGGCTAGACAGACAGCACAGAGAATGGGCAGACAGCAGAGACTGGACAAATAGCACAGAGGCTGGACAGACAGACAGCACAGAGACTGGAGAGAGAGCACAGAGAATGAGTAGACAGCAGAGACTGGACAGACAGACAGCACAGAGAATGGGCAGACAGCAGAGACTGCACAGACAGACAGCACAGAGGCTGGACAGACAGCACAGGACTGCAGCAAATACTACAGATAGCTTTTTCCAGGTAAACCATTTTTTCCCTTGGACTCCAAACAAGAATTCTTCCTCCCCTCCTCCCCCATTCAGCGGGAAACAGTTATAAGAAGATCATCGTCCCGATCCCTTACGTTAGGATGGTTGGCTTTGGTTGTTTGGTGTGTTGTGGTTTTTCTCATCTGGGGTGGTTATTGTGTTTGAATTATTGTATACTGATAGGACTTTAAGGTTGTTTTGTCTGAATTATCATATACTGATAGAAATTTAAAGTTGTTTTGTTAGACTATATTGCACATAAGCTATTTATTTAAAATGTGATATGAAGTTCTAGTTTTATGGTTGTTATAATTTTCATTGTCTGTAAATTGTTAATGTTAGGGGAAAAACATTTTTTAGACAAAGAGGGGGATATGAAGTGGAAATTTCTGTTCGTGTCATGTGATGCAGACGTACGTGATGGCAAGGCCCGTGAGAGGATGCGTGACGCTTGGAGAAAGTGTAAGTTGGGTTCATAGACAAGGGTCTTTTTTGCTGCTCTTCACTTCTTTGAGAGAGACACAGCGAGAAATTCTCCTGGTATTTCTGCTGGTTCTGGTTGTTCCCACTGACTCGTGCTGATTCAGCAGAAGCCTGGCTATTTCTGCCGAATCATGTTACCTGTGCTGACTTGTGTTTGGTGGCACTTTTGAACTGGATCGTTGGTATCCCCTGACACTACTGGACTGGACTGCTGGTATCCTGACAACAGAGGTTGGAATCGCCCCCGAAGAACTACCTCTAAGCAGGTCCACATCCCCCGTCCTAGTTAGCATGTTTCCCCCCTACCTTTCAAAGGTGGGCTAGAAGTGGAGTCGAAGCATTTGAGAACCCTTATTAAAGAAGGTTCTGAAAAATCTAAGCCTACAGAAATCTGATAAGACATTTAAAAAAAATATATCATTCTAGCAAAACCCCAATCACAAAATTGTGTCTGTTCATTTAAAACAACTTGAGTGGTTTTGTTCAGCCGCTGGAACCAAGCACCAGGTGTCTTGGCTTCATCAGAGAATCCTACACTATTTCCCTCCTTGAGGAAAAATGCTTTCTCTGTGGCTGCTGCTCCACCTGCACGTGTCGCCCTGCTCCTCCAGACTGTGAGTCTCCCTTACGGTGACTGACAGGAAGAGCTCAAAGTTCTTCACTCTGGCCCAATCCTGGAGGCCCCTCAGGAGAACTCCAGGCCCAGGCTCCCAGAAGAACAGATAGCAGTGAAAGCCGGGGTCCCAGGTCAACCGAGGGCTTGAGATAGACAAGGGTGACCCCCACTACTTAAAATACATAAATAAATTAAATATAACACTTACCATATTATTTGACTTTCCATCACATATAATTCAGTGTTGCCTTTTTCTTTTACTGTACTTACAAGGTTGAGCAAGCTTCTCTTTGTGATTCCAGAACATTCTTCAGCACTCCAAAGTACAGCCTCGCACACCCATCATCAACTTAGTGGGAAGGAGAACACGTCACTCCCCTGTCCAGGTGCTGGCATTTCCCCTTCCCTTTGTGAGAAAGAAATGGCCTTCCTTTATCCTCCTGGGGAGAACTGGGTGGGGAAGACACAGAAGACAGCTGCCAATTAGGTCCCTGCCCTTGGGCCTTGACATTCAAACAGAAGAACAAAAGGCCCTAAGAGGCCATCATTCTTAAGAGCCAAGGAAACTGCTCATCCTGAGTGGCTGGCAGGGGACACCTCCTTCAGCTGGCTGGGACTGCCACAAGGCTAGGTTTTCCCTTACAGTTGGAAAAGCAAAAAGCCTGGGGTAGGACCTCTCAGCCCCACAGAACGGGAGCTATTATGTGCATAGTGAAAAGTGCCGTTTAGATTTATAAAATAGCTTAGTCAGGACCTCCACGACACCCAAGGCTGCACCTAATAACCAGAAGCCAGTGACACCACTCACTTCAGATAACCAGACACAGTCCTAGAGCCCATGACGTCCATTGGAGAGTGTATATAAACAAAGACTAAGAGCGGTGCTGTGCTCTGCACATCTGGAGAGGCTCCACCTTGGTCTGCCCTGTGGCTGGAGAGTCTCTCCCAGGATCCTGACCCTTGAATCGGAGACTTCTGTCAGAGACCAGACCTGACCTTCAGCTAAGGTACGTCACACAGGAGAGCAGCCATAGTTAGGAGTTTAGAGTATGAACCTTGAGTGATGGCCCTCAGCATAGTAAAATAGAACATTCGTTATACTACATGTATAATAATCATTGCTTGTGAGTTGCCTGTTCTTTCTGGTCTTATAAACCTGGGAGAGGTGGTGGATCTGAGGCCCCTGTCACATCTCATGGTTGGACGTGCTCCTGTAGCACTATGGTATGATTCAGGAGAAGGGCCAGACGCCAACACGATATTCCTGGACTTCCAGACTCCAGAGCTAAGGCCCAGTTGGACTTCTATTCCTTTAGAAGTAACTCAGACTCAGGTATTTCTGTGAGATACCTGACCGAGGCATCCTCTATTATAGCCGTTCTCAACCTGTGCATCGTAACTCCTTTGACAAACCTCTATCTCCAAAAATATTTGCATTACCATTCATAACAGTGGCAAGATTGCAGTTATGAAGTAGCAACGAAATAATTTTATGGTTGGGGAGTCAACGCAAGGTGAGGAACTGTATTAAAGGGTAACAGCATTAGGAAGGTTGAGAATCACTGCTCTGTTACTCAGGTTTCTGAGGCTGCGATAAACACCATGACCAAAACCAACCTGGAAAGAGTGTGTTTGCTTTACACGTCTATATCACTATCATACCATACCGGGTGATGACATCAGGGAAGGAGCTCAAGTCTTTTAATAAATATCTTCAATAAATGGGCAGGCTTCAAGCTGTGGACACAATCATGACCATTCCAGGGAAACCGGGATGATTGCCTGTGTTCTGTGACATCAAACCCATGTGACTGAGTCAGGGATGGAGGGCTAAGTCAATGGTGCCAGAGAGGTTTAGCAGGCAGTGGCTTGACATCTTCCCAGGAAAAGCTGCTCTCCATAACGCTAGCTCAGCCTGTGCCGTTCTCTATGACGGCATCGAAAAGCTGACTTCCTTTCTCTCCACCTCATTCTTTCGTTCCACACTGACTACATCCCTTCTACCATCTGGGCAGAATGCTAGGTAGTGGGCATCCAAAGAAAATGAAGATATTTCTTTATTCTCAGAGAGGCTGGGTTAGAGGAGAAGCCAACACCAGAAACCAACCTTCCTGGTCCAGTTTCATGACAGGCTTCCAGAAAGATGGTCAGGTACAACCCCCACGATCCCAAGGGGGTTGTCCCATCATGCAGGTTTGGATAAGCTTGGTCCATGGGAACTGGCAGTATTCGGAGGTGTGGCCTTTTTGGAGGAAGCGTGTCACTGTGTAGGCGGGCTTTGAGAGCTCCTCCTATGCTAGGCTCAACCCAGTGGCTGGCTGCCTTCAGATCCAGATGTAGAACTCTTGGCTTCTCCCACACCATGTCTGCCTGCATGATGTCATGCTTCCCGCCATGATGACGATGGACTAAACCTCTAAAACTCTAATCTAGCCCCAGTTATATGTTTGCCTTTATAAGAGTTAGATTGGTCATGGTGTCTCTTCACAGCAATGGATCCCTAACTAAGACACCCAGCATCACTTACAGAGAAACCTAAAGTGCCCTAACTGCCCTATAATAAGGAAATGGGGGAATGTGATGGGAAGATATTGGTGAGTGTGGCAACCAGCGTGTGGAGGAGCACATTGCATTCGTAATTAGAGAAAAGAACTTCATTAACCCTCCATATGTGTGTGCACATACATGCACACACAGCACAACACATGTATACAACACACACAGATGCATACAATACACACAAACACATGTGCTCACGTACACACCTGCTCTTACAACCTAAGCAGAAATCCTAGACCACTCTGTAGGTTCAGGTCTGGCGGACATGTTACATACCACCCGCATTGTGTTTTAATGTAGTTTTTTTTTTTTCAGAAGATAAATGATCTCTTGGCTGTTGTGTTTTATAAAACAGGAAAGGAAGCCAGGGGTGCTTCGATAGAGGCACAGTATGGTGTGGGGGAAGGAGGTGTCTCTGCGGGCCCATGCTGAGACATCCCTTCTCCCTGAGGTAGGTACCAGCCACAGATACCAGACAACAGATATTGATACACTGATATAAATATATAGAGATATATGTCTATGAGATAGTCCATGGCTATCGAAGATGAAGAAAACACAGAGAAACAAAAAAAAAGTGTAAAGTTTTGGCAGTGCAAAGAAAATGAACGTCAGAGCACACACAGCCCACAGCATGGGAGGAAAATCTTTAGCAGTCACACAGCAAGCAAGGACCTAATCCAGAATTTATAAAGAATTGCAGAATAATCACCAAGGAGAAAAGGTTTATTTCACTTCACAATTCACAGCTTATAGTCCATCTCTGAGGGAAGCGGGCAGGAGCTTAAGGCAGGAAGCAAGAGGCAGGAAGTGAAGCAGAGGTCATGGAGGAGTGCTACTTACTGGCCTGCCCGCCATGACTCGCTCAGCCTGCTTTCTGGTGGGCTAATGAGTCTAAATAGACAGTTCTAAGAAAGGAGGGGGGGGACACAAATGGACAGTAACTGTTTTTAAAGGTGTTCAACGTCCTTAGTCATCAGGGAAATGCAAATCAAAACTGCTTTGAGATTCCTCCTCATGCCAGTCAGGACTGTCACCATCTAATGGTAAATGCTGGTGCGGGGAGGGGAGAGAGGAACCCTTACTCACGGGAATGCAGATTAACACAGCCATTGTGGAAATCAGTTTGGAGGTGTTTCAAAGAAATACTAGAGTATGACCCGGTTAGTACACTCCTGGGCATGTACCCAGGGAACTCCCGCAACCCATCCCACAGACGCACAGCCGTGTTTATTGCTGCTCCATTTATGATGGCAAGAAAATGTCCGTCAACAGATGAATGGATAGCAAAAAACATATGTCTATAAAATGGAATACTATTCAGCCCCAAAGGAAAATGAAATCGCAGCATTTTCAGGAAAGCAGATGGACTTACATATAATAGTAAGCAAGTTTACCCTATTTCAGAAAGAAAGATGCATTTACCCCCCCCCACATGCACATCCTGGCCTACGGTGCATCCGTGCATCTGTGTAACTGACATATTTCTAGCAAATGTGTAGCTTGGTCTTCATGTGAGTCCCTAACGAATGGAGTGGGGCTGTCTCAGTCTCTGTTTCTTGCCATTGGATCCCTTCCCCCTCACTTGGACTGCCTCGGTGGATGTGAGGATGTGTCTGATCTTGCTGGGACTAGATGTCCCAGGGTGAGGTAGAAGCCAAGTGGGGCTCCACTTCTTTGAGGAGACGTGAACAGGCAATGGTAGAAGGGATTTGGAAGGGTGGGACTTGGGGAGAGGAGGCTGTGATCAGGACATAATGTGAATTTAAAAAAAATAACACTACAAAATCAAGAAAGTAATACGAATTAATACACGCCTTTCCAAAATAACCGTGCATATTAATGAGTCTCCATTTCAAAGACACACACCAGGGCCTTGTTTAACCAGCCCTTGGGTTGGAGAGATGGCTCAACTGTTAGAGTGCTTGCCTTATAAGCACAAGGTCCTGAGTTCTAATCCCAGAACCCTCTTTAAGAAAGGTGATGGCAGAGGCTTGTCATCAGACTTGGGGAGGCAGAGACAAGCTGGTCCTTATAGGCTCACAGTGCCAGCCAGCCCACCTACCTGACAAGTTCCAGGCCAGTGAGGGACTGCATCTTGAAAAGTAAAGCAAAACAGAAGGTGGATGGTACCCAATCTCCCTGCCCCCTGCTCCTCAAAACACATAGGAGAGAGGAGGGGGAGGGAGAGGAAGAGATCTTAACATCGGATGACAATTCAATCTTGAGGTAAAATGATGGGAAAGGGGTATTCCAGTCAAAGGGAAGTATAAAGTAAGCAAGCATTGCTGTTCTAATATCTGACAAAACGGAGCGCAAACGAAACATAAAAGAGAGCCGGTCAGTAAGGGAAGAACCCACCCAGAGGACATTACAGCTCTAAATGGGAGCGTTGAGCCACAGGGCTCCCAATTTCATAAACAAGCCCAGCTGGATGTAAAAGCACAGATCAACCCCGACAGAGTGCTGTCCACCCACACCCCTCACCACCCCGAAGAGTTCCAACGCCAGACCCTGAAGTCAGAGACTAGAAGTAACATGGCCACGCCACTGCCCTATCTCTCAGCCTGTCTCTTTGGTGATAATTCTTCCCCCAGAACAACGTGGCAGCACCCAGCAAAGGGCAACTTCTGCGTTCTCTGTCTCTGAACCCAGCCACAAAGAGAAACTAACGCACCCATGAGGACCTAGATTGTTAGGCTCAGCTCTATCGAGGACCTATCACAGACAAACAGATGCTTAGCCCCTCCCACATGCCCTTGACACTCATCCCTCCCCTGTTTGTGGGTTCCAGAGGGACACCTGGAAGTTCCCACGATCTGGGAGGGCTTCTCACCAACAGGCCTGGACTCAGAGCTGGGTAGTTCATACCCACCTCGGGTCCCCTCAAGCCTAGGTCCTTTGCACCTGCCCCTGACAGGCAGTCTCCAGGGCATGCTTTCTGCACACCCCCCAGGGAAGGGTGGGGCTGAGCAGAGCAGCTCGCACTGCCAACGCTCCCTGTACAGATGTCTTGCCCCTCAACCCACCCCCTTGCCTAGCACTTTCTGTATTCATACATGCTCATTCTAGAGTCCTCTTGGGAAGCCAAACTACAGGGAAGGGGGAGAGCATAGCCGCTCTCTAGGAAGTCTCAGGTCGTGATGGTAGGAGAACGGACTGACAGAAAGCAGGGCGGGTGTGAACGATGGGATGTGGGGAATGGCATCTATGGTCCGGTGGAGCTGACACCGGGACATGACTCCAAAACTGGCTGGGGTAGCCAGGCTTTTCCCTCCATCACATCACACTTACTCAGCTCTGTAGGACGGAGTGCCGTATTCCCAGGACAAGGAAGAAGTAAGCAAGAGACAGTGGACAGTAGAGATTCCAGAGGAGCTGGGGTCACAGCATGGGGCCCAGATCTGAGTGCATTCTGTGCCCAGTTTCCAAGCCTGTCTGGAGGAGAAGTGGAAGGAGTGGCTGTGGTTCCACACCAGGTTTATGCCACAGTGGGATTGGGCTTTACACATGGGTGTGAGAGAGCTCTGTGGGGGGCTCTGGACACTGCCCTCCCTAAGTCAGAACCTGTCTGGACAAGGCTGCCTTACCACAAGAGGCTGCCAGGACTTCCTTTCCGCATGTCTGCAGCCCTGCGACCATTGATCCTGCAGTCACCAACTGAATCCTGTACACAGGAAAGAATAGTCCCTTCTTTTCGCTGTCAGGGACCATTCAGCCTGGTCTACAATGGACTATGAGCAAGAAATAGAACGACAAAGCTGCAAACCAGAAACTCTAGGGAAGAAAGTAAATGATGAACTAAGTGCTGAAAGGAGAGTCCATTTTGAAGGCTGGTCAGGGAGGATCTTTCTGGGGTCTCAGAGAGACATGGTCTGGCAAAGGTTAGTTCAGCATAAGCAACAATGGCAGGCTCCTGGGACTGCCGGACTACCCAACAGCTCTGGGTCTGGTGATAAAACCTATCACCAGTGACCTCGGAAGTCACCTCTTCCAGGAAGGCTCTCGTCACCTGCCAAGCCTGGGTCAACAGCTTCCTCTGTGCTCCCAAGGGCTGCGTGTTCAGCAATCGTGGCATGCTATTAAAGCTCTCTCTGTCTTCTGGGGCTCTCTCTCCTTCGGGCCTGGCACAGGGCTGCAGCAGAGTTCCCCTCCTGAGTGTGTAAGTCTTCTGTAGCTGTGATAAGACGCCCCAACGCAGGCAGTTTAAGGGAGAAAGGGCTTGTTTTGACTTGCAGTTTCAGAGCCGCAGAGTCCAAGGTGGTGGGAAAGGCATGACGACAGTTGTCAGGGGAAATGGCAGCAGGAGCTTGAAACTAGCTGATCCCATTTCTGCCCACGTACAAGAAACGGAAGGAGAACAGGAAGTGGTGGCAAGCTCAAAATATAAATCATCAAATATATAAATATAAAATAGAAATTCTCAAAGACATTTCCCCCCAACCACCCCCTCCCACCCCTACCTTCCACCCTTCCCACCCCCCCATCCCGGTGACATATTTCCTCCTGCAAGGCTCCACCTCTTAAAGCCTCCAGAACCTTCCCAAACAGCGCCACCACTGGAGACCAAGTGTTCAAACACATTAGCCTATAAAGCGACATTCCTCATCCAAACCACAGAAGGCTCCCTCTTCACACTAGGAAAGGGCCCTCTTCACTGAGGTTATGCACTCTGAGGCAGGCTCCCAGAGAAGCTAAGTCAACTGGGGCTTCTTTTTTTCGGAGCTGGGGACCGAACCCAGGGCAGTTCTTAAACACCTCTGAACTGGAACCCAGGAAGGAGAGCCCATCTCTAATCCAACCGCAAGCCCTGAAACCACCAGAAATGGGCCACGTTGGACCATGACCGCTGAAACAGGAGCACAAGAGAAGAGTGGGTATTATTTGCCAGGAGAGAAGCTGAGGCAAGAGATAAGGACAAAATCCCCTCCATAGCTCCTGAAGGCTAGCATCTTCCCGTGCCCACATTCTGTAACTACTAGCCAAAAGACTCCAGGAAATATTAAGAACTCAGAGCATCAGACCAAACAGAAGGCGGATCGTCCTCTCCTTGAGTCCTACGAGACTGTGTTCATTTGGAGATTAACGACCCACAGCAAACCGGGCCAAACCGATGGGGAGGGCCCAGAGGCTGGAGGGGAAGACAGTAGGACTGTCCCAAACATATACCTGTACTCTGCCCGCAGATGCCGGGCCCCTCTTGCCTCTGGGGAGTTGCCCTAACACGTGAAGTGGATCCCTTGCCATGACCTGGCCGGGACTGTGGTGTAAGCTGCAGAAGGCAGCCCAGGTTTACCTGGAAGCTTGGGGTCACCAGTCAAAGCGGATGCTTTGAATTTAGACCCAAGTTTATGAGCCGTGGCTGCCGCCGGCAGAGACAGGGCGCAGTCCTTTGCAGACCAGTGGCCGAGGAAGGCGTGCTTTTAACGGAGTTGCCTGTTTCTCCCAAATATTACGCTAGGCGAGGAACTTGGAGTAAAATGAAAGGCAAGGGTCTAATTTTAGCCAGTACCTATGAATGAAACTTGACCCGAGCCTTGGGAGGAAATGCCTTCCACGGGCCCATGCCAGGGCCAGCGTGTGCGATTTTCTACTAAATCAGGCAGCTTCGACAAACAGGTCACCGTGGAGACTCGGCTTGTCTTTTTCCTGTGCTAAACCAATGTCACTTCTAAACATACCGCCCTCTCTCAGCTCCCCTCTTTTACAAAAACTCCCGGTCACCGGCCCCTCGCGTTCCGGCTAGTTAACCATCGGTTCCTCTTTCCTCCGCCCTGCCCTTCCTGCCCAAGAGCTCAAGACGTTAGGTCAAGCAAGCCTGAGTGCCACACCACCAGAACCAAGCAGCAACTCCCACTGGGGTCAAGAGACAGCTTGATCTAAACAGCGGACCCCAAGAAGAAAGGTCCACAGTCTGCCCATCCACAGCTTGCCTCCAAAGTGTCCAGTACACAACCTGGTAAGGATTCGAACTCAGTCAAAACCATTCCTTAAGGCAACATAGTTGCCTCTTGGTTTGTTCCTTCCAAGCCTAAGTTGAGTGAAGCAGAAGACACCTTCTGTTCCAAAATATCCACCCTCTTTACTTCCTCTGTTTTGTTTTGGTTTTTTTAATGTGATTTGGCAAACTTCCCCCAGAGAGCAAATAATTACAATTAATTTTATTATTCAGGTACTAAACCATGACACAGCAGAATGAACAAGCCAGCACCCTCATACCAAAGCGTCCTCCATATGTCTGGGTTGTTCGGTGACTCTCTCGTCTCCTTTTAGCCTCTGTTTGCACATCCGTAAAATGGGACAGTAACTTCCCAGGGCAGTGGTGATCGGTGGGATAGTGTAAGTCCTGGATCTGTGCCAAGGGCATCTTTGAGCATCCAAGCTGAGTATGAGTCAAGTTTTCTGTCCCCAGTAGGGTAGGTGTGATGGTTGGGTAACGTTAGGTACAAAATTGGAGGGGCCATTGACCCCCAAATATATGGTCAGCCATCCTCTGGGGTACTTGTGGATGAAATTAGCATTATATAAGTGGGTGTGAGCAAAGACAGTTTCCTCCCTATAGATGTGGACTTCCTCCAACCAGGGAAGACCAGAAGGACAAACCTCCCACAAGCAGGTGTGAACTCAGCAGCAGACAACCCTCCACCTGGACTGCACCACTAGCTCTCTCCTGGGTCTCCAACTCCACTGCACCCTACAGATTTTGGGTTTGCCAGCCCCCACAGTCACACGAGCAACTTCCTTCACCCTCTGTTGCTTGAGTTTCATTGAAGAATGCTGTGGTTTCTTTGCGGGCTTGCAGCTGTTGCAGAATGCATTAATTACTTTCCCTGCTGGGGTAACAAATACCTGGCAAAGAACACAAAAGGATTGGTTGTGACTCCAGTATGAGAGCCCAGTACCTCATGGGGGGAGCACAGTCCCTCATGGTAGGGAGCACAGTCCCTCATGGGGGGAGCACAGTTCCTCATGACAGGGAGCACAGTCTGTCATGGCAGGGAGCATAGTCTGTCATGGCAGGGAGCACTATATCCCTCATGGCGGGGAGCACAGTCTGTCATGGTGGGGAGCACAGTCTGTCATGGCAGGGAGCACAGTCCCTCATGGGGGGAGCACAGTTCCTCATGGTGGGGAGCACAGTCTGTCATGGCAGGGAGCACAGTCCCTCACGGGGGGAGCACAGTTCCTCATGTCGGGGAGCACAGTTCCTCATGACAGGGAGCACAGTCTGTCATGGCAGGGAGCATAGTCTGTCATGGCAGGGAGCACTATCCCTCATGGTTGGGAGCACAGGTCCTCATGGCAGGGAGCACAGTTCCTCATGGCAGAGAAGTAATAGCACAGAGAGTCAGTCACATCGCATCTACAGTCAGGAAGCAGAAAAGATATATGCTTATACTCAGCTCACTTCTCCTTAAAGTGGTCCAGGACCCCAAACTATAGAATGATGTCATCCACATTTAGCATGGATCTTTGGATTTCAATTAGCCAGACATAGAAACTCTCATAGATAAGCCTAGAAGTTTAGCTTAGATAATTCCAGATCTTGCTAAGCTGGCAATCAATGTTAGCCATGACGAGCCTACGTTTTGTCTACTTGAAGCCCAAACATATGATTTTTAGCCATAACTTCCACTCCCATCCACGTAGGCTCATCGCCAACACAGAACACAAAATACAACCAGTCCAGCTTCAAAACTCCCTATTGCCTTTACTTTCATACTTTAAATTAAATGCTAGCGAGATGGCTCAGTGAGTGCAAGCAGATGCTGTGCAACCGTGGGGACTTGAGTTCAAGTCCCTAGCACTCCCATTAAGAGTCAAACATGGCTATGCATGTCTCTAACTCTAGCATTGGAAGTACAAGGTCAGGCAGGTCCCGGGAGCTTGCTAAACAGCTACTGTAATAGTGAACCTCTGTTTCAGTGGGAAATCCTGTCTCAAGGTGATAAGGCAGACAGCAATAGAAAGAGACATCTGACATCTTTCCCTGGCCTCCACATTCACACATACAAACACATGCACACGCATGCATTGTGTAGGCAACACACACACACACACACACACACACACACACACACACACACACTAAACTTAATGATGTTGTATAAAGGGCTGTAGAGCTGGCTCAGTGGGTGAGTAAGGGTACTTGCTACTAATGCTGGTTACCTAAGTTCAACCCTGGGACACACACACATAAACACACACACACACACACACACACACACACACACAATGTAAACTTTTAAAGTGCAAATGTAGAGTCTTTTCCGAGACTCAGGCATTCTCTTAGCTGGGAGCCTTTTAACATTAAAAAAAATAAAATAAAATGCAGCGGCTCAGGTGATAGCTTGGCTGGTGAAGCATTGCTGTGTAGGCTCCAAGGCAGGATATTTGGATCCATAACCTCCGTGTAAAAAGCAGGCGCTGCAGCATCCACCCATAATCCGTGTACTGAGGAAATCAGAAGGATCCCTGAGATCCCATCTAGAGAGCATCCCCAAATCAGCGATTCTGGATTCCATGGGAGGACCTCCCCAGCAGTGATTCCCGGTTCCGTGAGAGAGCCTGTCTTCAAACAGAAGATGGAGAGTGACGGAGGAAGACTCTTGACATCAACCTCCAGCCTCCGGCACAAACAGGCACACATGCTGTGTCAGCTAGTTTTATGTCTACTTGGCACAAGCTATAGTCATCTGAGAGGACCGAACGTCAATTAAGAAATGCCTCCATAAGATCTGGCTGTAGGCAAGCCTGTAGAGCATTTCCTTAATTAGTGTTTGGTGTAGGAGGTGGGCAGGTGCCCTGGGTTCTGTAAGAAGGCAAGCTGAGCAAGTCACTAAGAGCAAGACAGTAAGCAGCATCCCTCCATGGCCTCTGCCTCAGCTCCTGCCTCTGGGTTCCTGCTCAGTTGAATGCCTACCTGCTTTCAGGATATATTAGCCAAATAAACCCTTTCCTCTCCAACTTCTGTTTTTGTCACAATGTTTCATTTTAGCAATAGTAACTGTAACTAAGACACACGCAAACACATAAAGACACCCGAAAAGGTTAAGTTTGGTATTTCTTAGATACAATGGTTCACAGTAAGCATTCCCATTCCAAAAAGGAGGATCAGGGCACAGCAAGGAAAAAAATCAGACCAAAGCAAGACTGAAACCCAGCAGGGCAAACAATAAATTCCTCAACTCCATATCCGGCATCTTGGACTCAGAATGAGATCATCTGGGCTCCAAAGCCATCACTTATAACACACATAGCCTTTCTGTTGGGCCAGTTCATTCCATTCCTGCAGCTTTCCTTGGTGCTAGAATCCTAAGGTCCTGGAATCTCCAGCATCCTAGGGCCTCCTTTGCAAGTTAAGTTTCACCTTCACAACGTCATACAGAAGCATCTCAGGAACTCCTTTTAAAGAATCTGACCCTTCCTCACAGTGCTTGGCCTCAGTAGCCTTCCGGAACCTTGGCACAAGCCTCCACAACCCCCTCCACCTTGCATTTTTATACCCACAAAACTATCAGGTCGTGGATGGCACTGCCAAGTTCTGCAGCCAGCTCTGAGATGTAGCCTGGTGCCTGGGACCACAGCTGCACTGACCTCTATGCGCTTTCCAGAGTGCTCCTGGAGACACACTTCCCTGGGAGGTTTGCTCTTAGTCAGTCCTTTGTTTGGTTGTTTTGTTGATTGGTTTGGTTTGGTTTGGTTTTTGGTTTTTAGTTTTTGGGTTTTGGGTTGATTTGGGTTTGTTTATTTGTTTTGCACTAACATTCTAGGTTTAAGCCTTCTCCTTTCAAAAGAATTTGCACTTTCAGAGGCTCGTGATAGGTGGACTTTTCTTTCTTTCTTTTTTTTTTATAAAGATTTACTTATTTTATGTATGTGAGTACACCATAGCTGTCTTCAGACACACCAGAAGAAGGGCATCGGATCCCATTACAGATGGTTGTGAGCCACCATGTGGTTGCTGGGGTTTGAACTCAGGACCTCTGGGAGAGCAGCCAGTGCTCTCAGATGCTGAGCCATCTCTCCAGCTGTGGGCTTTTCTTCAGGGTACCTTTCCTATTGTCTGAATGCAGAGCATGAAGTTTGTCTACAATGGTGCTCATCTCTTTGGTGATTATGGATGCTTCCTCAGGATCAGCCTTGCCGGTACGTTTAAACTTCCTCCTTTCCCCACCAAACAGCACATGTTCTTTCTTCTTACTGAATACCTAGATAGAAGTAGACCCAGGCAACTGTGGCATCACCCGAATGCTATCCTGTCTTGGCTTGTCCTTTTCCCAACCGTTTTGCCTATTGATTTTTAATTCAGTCTTGTTCAAGTTCTCTGGACACGTGCACACCACAGCCAGACTCTTCGCCTGATTATAACACAAATAAATGGCGTCTCTGCCAGGTCTTGATAGATTCCCTGCTCCCCCTCTTTTACCTCATGAGCCAGGCCTTTCCTACCCACAGTCCTGTTGGTATTCTGTGCAAGAAATCATGGAGTTGGCCTGGCCACGCTGCCTTGAGAGGCAAGCCTCATGGATTTTTCAGGCTCCTGAGACGCCAAGGCACTCCCTCAGGCACTGGAGCAGTCAGGCTGCCTTGTGATTCTCTCTGTGGTCCCTGGAAGTCGATAAAGCATATAGAAGCTTGGCTGTACAAATAGTCTTAGACCTTAATCTTGTATTCCCTGTATATCTTGCAAGTATCAGTGTATCCTGGCAACTGGCATAGTATTGATCCTGGCAATACCTGGCAAAAACCCTGTTTTTGGTAAGGGTATAAAAAGTCAAATTGCTTAGAATACACTTGTCACAGCCCCAGTCTTGCTGTGACTCCCACCTCCGACCTGTGCCTAGTCAAGATTCATTTCTCTCCAGTGATGTCACGTAAACTTGGCCTGGTAAGTAGCACTAACACTTACAATTCTGGTCTTCCAAATCTGCACCAAAATGGCCCACTAAGTCTGGTGTACA
Organism: Rattus rattus; assembly: GCF_011064425.1. Classification (NCBI taxonomy): domain Eukaryota; kingdom Metazoa; phylum Chordata; class Mammalia; order Rodentia; family Muridae; genus Rattus; species Rattus rattus. The sequence goes on from NC_046162.1 coordinate 5,890,075, forward strand.
ACATTTTGAGGCTTTTTCTGTTTAAATGTTGCAAGCTCTTCCACAGTAATTACTCTCATAAATCCTTATATCTGGGTTTGCACGCTTCTGTATTCCTTGCTTTCCTCCTGGCTACAACAAAGTACCTGGCAGAGAAACTTGAGGAGGGGTTTCTTTTGGGCCACAATGTGTCACGGAGAAGGACTAATAGTAGCAAGAGCATAAGGCAGCAGGTGATACTGAATCTACTGTCAAGAAGCAGAGGTGACTGCTGGGCTTAGATGGCTTTCTTCTTTCTAGTACAGGATCCCAACCCCATGGAATGGAGTCACCCATACCAACCATGAAGCTCCCTTTCAGACATGCCCAGAGGCTTGTCTCCTCAACCTTGTAAAGTGAACCATATTAAGCAATACAGAAAGTAGTCGTCTTACCCAGCTGAGAGGTACCTTTCAACCAATATGTAGCAATCAACTTAGTACCACCTTCCTTCCCAAAGCCCCACCTTTCTTCCCACAAGAGCCTGGTCCAATAAAACCGTACGGTCACAAGGGCTTTCTTTGGATAAACTAAAGTCTTTGAAGTCAACTCCACATATCAAAACGGTTTCAGCAAAACCTTTCAAAACCCCAATTGGGTAAGCCCTAAGTAAGTATTTAGCCGATAGACTCAGCATTCCAGGAGTGGAACAGGGCAGGGCCAGGACCTTCTCATTCTATGGACCAGCTCTGCCAGCCATCCTTAAGGCTCATACCGCTTTCCTCCTGAGTCTGGTAGCACATGGCACCATATGGCTTCAGATGCGTCTCTCAGCCAAATATGACAGTATCAAGAGGAAACAGAATACCCACTATTCCTGTGACTCCCTCCCAGGGGAAATGAAACTTCCCAAAGTTTCCGCCTTGTATGACACTTATATCTCATTGGCCAAAGGTAGGTCACATGACCCACTCCTAAACCAGTCTCTAGTAAGAGAGGTTAAATCATCTTAGTTGACTTAGACCAAGTACTTTGGGTGGAATGGATGCTTGAATTAATGTAGACAAGCAATTTCATTTTCTTCTGCCTTGGGACAATTTCTGCTCGAAGAGTCTCTTCATGCTACATATCTGTTTAATACATGTGAGCTTCTCAGGACTGTATAATTGAAGAGGCGAGCTCAAGCAGGAATTGAAAATTGCTCTGAATTATGTTCTGCTGTATTATGTCGCATGGGATTTATGAGAGCAGCAAGTATCCTCCTACCAGTACATCTCTCTCTTCCTACATAGCTTTCAGTGCACACTACAGACAATGCGGATAAGAAAGTAACAACAATGTGAGCAGACAGTGCACGCATGCTCCGTGACTGCCCTGGGAGCTCTGGAAAGTGCTTATTGTTACCTCTTACCAGTCGGGGAAGCCTCTGGACCGATTAATAGAACACTCAATGACTAGCAAAAGCTTTTCTCCTAGAACAAGTGTTTTCCCCTTGGATGTAGCAGTTCAGCTCTGCCATCGGCTATTCCCATCATTCCTAGAGTGTGCAGTTTTGTTTGGAAGCTCGTTGCCTCTTCACTGTAAGCTGCGGCTAGAACTGTGATGCTCAAAGCAGGAAATAAAGGAAAGAATGCTTTTTGTATGAACCTCCAATCGGAACTTCTGGTCAGAATCCGTTCATGTGTCAGCTCCTGATCAAACCACTGTCTTAGAGCAAATATGATACATGCTGGGACAGCCGCATCAACAGGTGGGTGAGCAGGCTGTGTTTGGCGTGGAGCACAGGTATTTGATGGGCAGAAGGTGGAAGCAGGGTTCTGTGGTGGTTTGCCCTGAAGTTACTGTATTTTGATGCTAATTCCACTGCCCCAAGGACAGCTGCCTAGTCAAGGACTCAGAACTCAGGTGACTTCACCAGAACCACCTCTCCAATGAATTTGTAAAGTACAGGTGAGGGGCAGGTACAGGATAGAAGGAGGCCTGTCATTGGAGGAGAAGGAAGGATGGGCGGGAGAGAGTTTGAAGGAAGAGAAGGAGACTAGAACAGAGAAAGGAGAGACAGGAGGAAAAGAGAGGGGAGAAGCCATGCCAGGTGATGTTAAGATTCTGCTCTGTGTATTTACAGGTTGTTGTTAATGTTCCTAAGGGATGGATGGTACCGGGCTTTGTATGTTTAAGTGGGCAATTATATCTTACCAATTGAGTCAAAGATTATTGTGTTGTGTGTTCTTTTATGTGACGGTTTGAGTGTAAGAAAGTGTGCGACTGGGATGTGTTTCCGCCAAGATATCTAGCAGATACCTTGGGCACCGAGGTGTAGACCCAGTGGGGTAAAAGACCAACTCTACTTTTTTATTTTTCTATTTTTACAACAACAGGGTTCAAGTCAAAGCCGAGGGGTTCCAGATCAAGAACCTTTCCCCAGTGCCGTGGTAACTGGTAAGGTTGTAGCCCCCAGACTCATTTCATGTGGATTCCTGCATCTTGCGACAGAACTTGGACCGAGTATGGATGAGAGTCCCCACTTGGTGACCAGCTGGCCCTCTTACAGATGCAGCTGATCAGAGTGGGACTTCCGGATTGTATCTGAGGCTACTCAGATGTCTCTCGGCCTCATTCGTCATGTGACCATTAACACCCAGCTATTAAAAGGAATGCCCCCCCTCCCATTTGCACTGAGCCATTTTTTACGACATCCAGCGAACAGGAGAAAACTGCTACAAGGGCCATTTATAGACTTAATCTTAGGGCCTCTGATGAAATAAATGTTTAATGCTTTTTCCAGGTGTGGGCTGCTGGAAGCTGTGTGCATAAACCTAGCACTGACAAAGGCCTGGCATACGAGGGTCAGAGTCACAAGCAAGAACATGAACAGTTCTGGATAGGGAAGCATGGATGTTTGCCTGCTGCAGGATCCAAAGCTCGAGCCTCTTCTCCTCGGGCTGCTCCCACATTCCTCACTCTGCTCACCAACACCTTGGAACAAAAGAACTAATTCTCCTCCATCTTTGTTTCTTTTTTAGTGGGTAAGATCTGGTACAAAATAGGCACTCAGAAAGCCCACATGTGAATAGATGAATGACTGAATGATAATGAATGAATGAATGAGTGAGTGAATGAGTAAAAGAATGAATAAAGTGAACAGGTATCTCTCCTTTCATAGGGAAGAAGCCTCTGAATCCCACACTCCTATCAGGTCTTATACAAATGAAAGGACAACTGAAATGTTGCCAGAATCTTCCATTTCGCATAGAAAATGAGGCAATAAGACACCTGAGACTGCCTGCTGAATGGAGCTGCCCACAGGGAGGCTGATGCCCCGTAGCAGGATTACTCCAGAGAAAGCAAACTGGGCTAGATATAAAAACCACGAGATGGCGAGGTGTTTTCAAGCCATCTGTGTCTCACATTAGAACATCTGTGTCTCACGTCAGTACATCTTGGTACTGAGCTACAGGTGACACCTGGGACGGCTGATAAAGGGATGGCACAGGTAGAGGGGATTCTAGCTGTGGACACCCAAGTCCCCTGCCTTGGCTAACTGGAAGATTGTGATGCTAGTTTAGGGCACAAGTTGTAGTCTGCTCTTTGCCACTGGGGGAAGCCTAATGGCTCAAGATTTGCCAAAGGAAAAAAGGGAGGGGGAGGGAAAGGGAAAAGAAGGGGCAGAAAAGGGGCTGGGGATTTAGCTCAGTGGTAGAGCGCTTACCTAGGAAGCGCAAGGCCCTGGGTTCGGTCCCCAGCTCCGAAAAAAAGAACCAAAAAAAAAAAAAAAAAAAAAAAAAGAAGGGGCAGAAAAGCGACTCATTTCTCCCATGCCTTTCTGCCCAGGATCTGTGCTTCCTCTGGTGTTATACCGTTTCACACAGATGCTTCTGGGTGAGAGGGTAATGTCACACAAATCCATTTTGGTCACGCTCTTGAAAGAAGGGGGAGATCGTTGTGAGGAAAGCCTGTAGTTCAGCATACAAACAAGTCTTTCTGAAGTTGCAGTAGGATATGGAATTTACCAAGGTGTGGTCACAGATGAAGCCCTTGACTCAAGGTTGGAGAAAACAGTGGTAAGAAAATGGAATCTCCCTGTTTTGGTACTCACTGCAAAGCTTTGCCGATCTCAGACACCACCCTCAAACCAGCATGCCCTGAGGCTCCTTTATGCTTTAGGAAGCACAGCAGGTTGCAGACTGACACCTTTGAAGAAAGGAAGCCAATGTACCTTGCAGTCTCTGCTTATTTGCAGGGTATAGCTTGTAATACCCTCAGTGAATGGTTGAAACCACAGACAGTGCCAGCCCCTCAGTACACAACTGTTTTCCTACTCACAACCTGATATAACAATAAGAAGAAGAAGGAGGAGGAGGAGGAGAAGGAGGAGTAACGAGGTGAAACCATTGTAATATTATTCTACAATAAAGGTTTTTTAAGATTTATTTATTTATTTTATGTGCATGTGTATTCTTGCGTATATTTGTGTGCTCACCATGTGCATGCAGTCCTGAAGGACTCCAGAAGGGGGCGCTGGATTGATGAGTTACAGATGGTTGTGAGCGGCTGTGTGGGTGCTGCAAACTGAGACCAGGTCCTAGAGTAGCCGGCTAGAGTAGCCGGCGCTCCTAACCTCTGAGGCAGCTCATTTGCTCCAAAGGTAATTAACCTGGGAAATTGTTTACGTCTGGAACTTTCCTTTTACTATTTCCCTGCCCTAGTTGGTCCTGGGTAGCTGAAATGAAGGGCTCTGGGTGAAAAGCAAGGTGTGCCTCTGTACATTAAAAGGGGGACAGAGGAAAGACGAGTGGGGGGGTGACAAAAGCTGAGAGGTACAGGCTACGTGGGGACGTCATGGGAAAAAAATATCTGTTTAACTTTATTTAAAAAGAAAGAGACCACAGCTTCACCAGAAAGCAAAGAAATGCAAAATAAAACAAGATGTCAGTTGCCTGCTGCCAGATAAACAGAACTTTAGAGTTAAAAGAAGGCGAGGCCCAGGCTGAAGAGGTGGCAGCTGGGAGTATCCAAGTCAGCCCACAGATCTGGGAGTGCAAACACCTTTGGGGGATTAATGGCACCACAGATTTCTAAGAGTGTCCAAGATCTTTGACAGAGGACTTTTATTAGGGAAATAGTCATTTAAAATAAGAGGATGAAACTTCAATTACCTATGACAGTTTCAAATTAAAACAACTAGGCAGACGCCCTGTGCCCCGGCAATGGGCCAGAAGACACCTTTTTGACGGTTTTAGTGCTTATATCAGTCAGGAGCAGAGGAGATGGCAGTCCTCTGTTCATCCTGGCTCGGTGGCCAAAGCTGTCTTACGCCTAGGACTCATACAAATCAAATCAAATCAAATCCAGGCAGTGCAACGTGGGAAGAGGAAGAGACAGAGACCTGCAGACCACCACGCAACCCACATACCTGCCGCCCTCCAGTGCACAGCCCAGGTGAGCAAAAGACGCCCACTACTGTGCCGTGCAGCCCAAATGGAGGATGTCACCCAGGGGTGGGTACACCAGCTGCGTGAATACGTGTGCGGTGTTCCAATGGGAAGGAAGGAGAAGTGGAGAAGCTTGAGCATTAATGAAGAGAGAACGAACCTGGGACTCTGGGGTGAAGAGGAGCAACCTGTGGTGAGTAGCCAGGCACGCCACCTGCAGCCATAACAAGGCCCAAGCCCAGGCTGCCTCTGGGAGCCATGTTTGAATATGGCTGTGCAGTGGTGGTGGTCAATATCAATGTCCGCATGTTAGCACTGAAGATGCCCAGGGACTACGCGTAGCTGCCCCTGCCCCTCCGTGGATGCTGTGGCGCTCTATAGAGCTGGCCCTGTGCCTCGACCCAGGCATTGCAGTGGAGCTGGCCTGGTGGTGGAGGTGGAGGTGAACCTGTCTGAGGGTGTCAGTGTGAGAGAGCTAACCCTGCCGCTTGTCTGCCTTGGCGTTGAACGGGTGCCGAGGTGATGCCCCCGGCCCAGCCCTTGCTGTTCCTCGAAGTTGGGGAAGCTGCCTACAGGGTCATGAGCTCAGAAAAGTTGGCCCGGCACCTAGGCACCTAACCTGGGCAACGCAGTCGAGCTGGTCCTAGTGGGTTGGGGTGGGGGGAATGCAAGGGAACCAACCCCGAGGGCATGAGCGAGGGAGAGCTGGCCCCACCAACCCTCTGCCGTGGCGTGCTCTGGCGTGGAGGATGCCCTCTGCCCCCTTGCCATCACCTGAGGCAGTTGGGAGAGCTGAGCTGGGATCCTGAGAGAGTAGAGGAGCTGGTCCTGCTCCTCATTGGCTGCAGCACTTGGGAGAGCAGGCCCTGCACCTATTCTGGACAACATAGCAAGTAGAGCTGGCCCTAGGGGAGGGGGCTCAGTTGAGCGGGCCCTAAGGGCGTGAGTTTGGGAGAATTGCCCTGCCATTTATCTGGTGTGAGGTGGCCTGGGTGTGAGGGTGATGCCCTCCCACTCCCCACCTTGCTACCTATAGTAGCCAGGAGAGCTGTTTCTAGGGTCAAGAGGGCATGTGAGCTGGCCCTCTCCACTTGAGAGCCAGCCCTGTACCTTGCCTGAGCAACACAGGAGAGCTGGCCCTAACAGAGAAGGTATGAGTGAGGGGTGAGATCCAAAGGGCTAGCCCAGCCCCTCACAGGCTGCAGCCCTTAGGAGAGTGGGTCTCGAACCTTGACTGGGCAGCTCAGTGGAGCTGACTCTGGAGGCATGAGAGAAGGCGAGCCAGTCCCCAGGGCATGAGAGCAGGAGATCTGACCCTGGCACCTGCCTTGGGCAGCACTGGGTGTTGGCCTAGGCACAGCAAGGCCGGAGAGCTCACCCTGCTGTGCAGATAAGGAAGAGCCGTGGTCGGAGCAGCTTGGTTTGCACTCAGCCCAGATCCAGGGTTCTGCGTTGGCCCAACCCAAAGTCCATATCATCTGTGAATGGTTAGGATGAGTGAAAGGGCCTATCCTGCTGATCCAAAGCTGCAGGATCTGCATGAACACGGGCAGCAACAGGATAACCGGGAGGAGCCCCTACCAGCATCCAATACTGATGATGTCACAGAAGCCAAAGATCTCGAACCAGACTGGTGACTCGTTGCTATGAACATTTGCAAGTGAAGATGTGTGGACAGAGGGATACACTGTAACATACACTACAGCTTCCACAATTAAATCTTTTGTTTCTATGCCTTTTTAGTGTGTGTGTGTGTGTGTGTGTGTGTGTGTGTGTGTGTGTGTGTGTTTTTTACTTTGTGGGGGAGGTTGCAAGGACAAAGTGGGGCATGAGGGAGAGATGAGCAGAACTGGAGTTCATGATGCAATTCACAAAGAATCAATAAAAAGTTTAAAAACAAAACAAAACCAGCCAGGTGTACTGGCATACACTTGTATTCCCAGCACCCAGGACACCGAGGCAGGAGGATAAACATGAGTTTGGTGGTAGCCTGGGATACCGTATGAGAGTGTTCAGAAGGAGGGAGAAGGGGTGGTAAAGACACACTCCGTGGACAAGCTTTGTGAAACACCAGCCACACAAATCGAGAGAAAAGTTCCCCTTCCGGCTCTGTCTTCCGACAGTGAAAGGCGGATGAAATAGAAAAGGTCAAAAAGGTCCCCTGAAAAAGCTGCCCAACAGCAGTCTCAGCTGGGATGGAAGCGTTTGCTCACGAGAAACGTCAGTTTGGCATGTACAATAGCGCTATGTAAATTTAGAGAAATGTCAGTGAAGGAAGTGGTCCCTGGGTGGGAGAAGGTTTTGAGAATTTAAATCTCCACATCATTGCCTAGTGAACACCATGTTTAGGGATGGTATGTCTGTAGACCAGCCATTGACCTCAGACATCTCTCTACCTAGGCCTGGAGGCTCCGTCTCTTCCTCTGTAAAATGGGTACAAGATCCTTGGGTCATCACGGCTCATCTACCGAACCCTCTTGCCCTATTCATACTTGGCATGGAGTGTCCTCTTTATCTTAATAATAAGACAATAAACACCGAGGATATTAGGGGTCTGTGAATCCCACTCTACTTCCCTCTCAAAAGCTGCTTTTAGAGCAGTGGTTCTCAACCTTCCTAAAGCTGTGGCCCTTTAATACAGTTCCCCGGGTTGTGGTGACCCCCAACCGTACAACTATTTTCAATGCTATCTCGTCATAACTGTAATTTCGCTACTGCCATGAATCCTGATGGATGTAAATATCTAATAATGCAGGATGCCTGACATGCAACCTCAGTAAAAGGGTCATTCAATCCCCAAAGGGGTTTCGAACCCCTGTTTTAGACCCTGAATGCTACACCCACAATAGAAAGAATATGAAGACAGGTCACTTGAGGAACCCACAGTCTGTACCCAGGCACACAGGTATGGAATTGTGTATCACCTAACTTGGCTCTCCTCATTTACAAATTTACTCCCGCCATTTCTAAAGCACCAAGATACTGCTAAAGGCCTAACCAGACAAGGTAACAAGGGGTCCTAGTTTGCCTGGAGCTTAGGATGCACTGAGGAGAGTCGGACCAGAAAGTCGATCTTTGTAACAGTGTTACAATTTGCTCTACCTGACCCGGAACTGGGTACAGCGCCCACTAAACCTATCTCCTCACGAGTGAGGCGTGGATTGCAATAGCTCCTAGCTGGGGGCCCATCGAAAAGCAGACTGCTACGGAGTGAGCATTGGAAACAGCGCTTAGCACACGCGTGTACAAGTGCTTGCAACCATGTTAGCTTGTTTAACATTGGTGTTGCTATTAGTAATGACTTTAGCATTGGTATTGCCATTAAGCCATGGACACTGGGGAACCGGGCAGGGGTGGTGCACACCTTTCACCCCAAGTTCGAGGCCAGTCAGACCCACAGGAGGAGTTCCAGGATTACTTGAAGAATCCTTTTCTGGAAAAAACAACTAAACAAACAAAACAACAGCACATCCCTGAGTCCAAGTCCAGCCTGTTCTACAGAGTGAACTTCAGAACAGCCAAAGCACTGAGGCTATAGAGCAAAGACCCCAGTGCAGTCTGGAGGTAGGAAAGGGCAGACAACACTCCCTGCAGAAAGTGATGTGCAAGCAGAGGCCAGAAGTGCAGCCAGGAGTTCACTCGGAGAGGGAGAGAAGATGCAGAGCCCAGAACTGAGCCACAGCGGATGCAGGCCGCTAACTTCTCAAAGCCCAGCTTGTTGAAACTAGAGGGGAGATATGAAAGAGACGAGAGCCAAGAAGGAGGTATGAATATGACCTTGGGGTCACTGAGGGCTCAAGATAGGATAGTGTGACATCATGTCCTTCGATGGAATGGGTTGAGAAGGACAGGCTGGAGGCATGGGTGGCGGCCACCATCAGTGGTAGGAAAGACAGGTCCCCACTCCAACGCTTAGGGGACAAGTGGAAATTAATGAGCAGGTCCCAGAGACTTAGAGGCCTTAGGCCTGAGTATCTAGCATCCAAAGGGAGGAAGGTGGGTTGGCCAGGTGAAGGAGGCTACCAGCTGGAGTCAGAACATTGGTTTTAAAATGTTTTAAAGGTCTCATATTTCAGGTCTGTATCCTTAACAAGATAATGGAGGAGCTGAACTACTTAATTATCTGGGAGTCCCAGGGACCCGGTTCAGGGTGGGTGCTCGGTGAATGTGTTCAATCTTGACTCTGGCCCCGCCCAGCTACCAGCCATTGCACTGGGCTGAGCCCCTGCCAATCCCTGTACCACGGAAAACCACACTGCAGTGGGTTTCCAGAAATGTGGAAAACATCCCGCAGGAATCTAGCGTCCCCGTGGCTCTCCCGGCAGGAGGAAGCCAGGCTGATGAGGACCGTTCAGGGATGGAGGCCATGGTTGCCCAGGACACCACAGTGGCCCGCAGGGAATGCTGGGAAAGGCTGGCCGGGAGCCCAGGTCTTCAAAGGATACTCTTACAGCCTCTAAGCTACATGGTAAGGCCAGGAGTGTGAAGGCCACAAAAAGTCACAGTCCTGTCTCATGCCTCCTTATCCCAGCATCCATGTGCGTGCGAGCGCGTACACACATGCACAGGCACACGCGCACGTACACGCACACGCACGCACAAATACCTGTACATATTTTGTCCAGCTAGGTACTGGGTTCCAGTATGTTCGTCTACCACAATCCTCATACAACTCTCAACATGAAATGGCTGACATAGAAGAAACAGAGACTTGGAGAGATGAGCTCACTCACCCTAGACCTCACAGTCAGTGGGGAGGGTTGGGGGATTCGAACCTGGTATTTGGGATCTCACAGCCTTTAATTTTAACCACCAGTCTAAAATCCTTAGAGCCTGGAGCCAGTGGCCCTGAGGTCAACTCAACATGCACACATGTTTTATTTGGCCCCAACACTGTTTTAAAAAGGGGGAAATTTCACATAAAAATCCAGATTTCCGGCTTCTCTTTAGAAACCAGATCTGGCCCACGTTTCCGGAGGGCTACTATTGGCTAGGCTGAGCAGCAGCTGCCCCTTACATTAGGTTAAGCTTTCCCCATCCAGCCCCAGCCCCAGCACCTCCCTGATGTCCCTGGCTGGCCTGCCTCTTGAAGGCATGAGAATGTAGTCTACCAGGCCTGGAAGTGCCCCCAGGAGAGAAAACCCACATCCTAGTATACAGACTGAATATCATCTCCTGTCCTAGCATTCTACTGCCTCTCTCTCTGTCCTGTCTCTCTCTCTCTCTCTCTGTCTCTCTCTCTCTCTTCTCTCTCTCTCTGTCTCTGTCTCTCTGCCTTTCTGTCTCTCTATATCTCTCTGTATGTGTGTGTCTCTCTCTGTCTCTCTCTGTCTCTCTGTCTGTCTCTGTCTGTCTCTCTGTCTCTCTGTCTCTCTGTCTCTCTCTGTCTCTGTTTCTCCTCCTCTCTGTCTCTCTATCTCTCTGTGTGTGTCTCTGTCTCTCTGTCTCTCTCTCTCTGTCTCTCTCTCTCTGTCTCTGTCTCTCTGTCTCTGTCTCTCTGTCTCTGTCTCTCTGTTCTCTCTCTCTCTCTCTCTCTCTCTCTCTCTCTCTCTCTCTCTCTCTCTCTCTGAATGTGTGACGTGGGACCAGTGGCTTCCTCTTCCCAAGCTTCCTGGTCTTTAAATGGCTGTCCTAATTTTCTTTCTGTTGCTGAGATAAATAAATACCAGGACCAAAATCAACTTGGGAAGGGAAGAGTTGATTTCATTTTACAGGTCATAGTCCATCATCAAAGGATGCCAAGGTGAAGCGAAACCACCAACAAGCTTACTAGCTTGCTCACAAGCTCATCATCAACTACATTTCTTAAGCAGCCCAGACTTAAGAAAACCTAGGGGATAGCACTGCCCACCGTGGGCTAAGCCATCATCTCTCAATCAGCAGTGAAGAAAATGCCCTGCAGATATAACCACAGGTCAATCTGATGGAGGCAATTTCTCAATGGAGAAGTGGAGGTCTCAAGAGAACAATCTTAGACAGGTACGTAGGTTGGAGCCCCACACACCTCTCTCCTCCCCTTTCTACCAAGCATAACAGCTCATGCCAGGTTTATGAGTGGCTTGAACTGGGTGAAGCGTCACTCGAGAATAATTCTTTAAAAAGCTCTCAAGTTTAAAGTTGCTCCCACATCTGTTGTCTCTTCAGCATGCATGTTCTGTGAGGGCGATGGCCACGTTTTCATCATGTGTGCCCCATAGACTGAAACAACCCTCGGTGACAGGTGACCCTACTTCATCCCTTGGCCCTCTTCTCTTTGCTGCCTATACTCTGATCTCATCCATCCTTATTGTGAACACCATTCATATGCCAGTGGCTCCCACACACATACCTGTTGCTGATCTGAGACCCCATTGGCCTGTGTGCATGGCATGGTCACCACCCATGAACAAGAATCTCACATTCAACCAGCCAAACCTGAACTCCGAATGTCCCTAGACCTGGCTCCACCCACACTCCTCCTTTTCTCAGGAGATGACATCATCCTCCTGGCTACTCAGGCATCAACCGAGGAAATCAACCCTGAGGCCGCTCTTCCTGCCACTCTGGGATGGAATACCACTTCCAATACAACCACTCTGGACCAAGCCAGCATCCTCTTCTCCCCGGATTACGGAGATAACTTTTCCAACTGATGTTCACCACGTCTGTATCCTTCTGACAGGTGGTTCTGCACACAAGACTCGAGTGGTTCGAAACTTGGTAGTGGTGCATGCCTTTAATCCCAGCACTCAGAAGGCACAGGCAGGCAGAGCTCTGAGTTCCAGGCTAACCTGGTCTGCAGAGTAAGTTCTAGATAACCAGGGCTACACAGAGAAACTCTGTCTCAAAAAATAAAATAAAATAAAATAAAATAAAATAAAACGCAAGTTGGAGTGCATGTCTCTGCTCCCATCCCTGGCATGGTGCCCATCACACTCAGAGTAAAGGCCCAAGTGCTTCACAAGAGCTCCGGACCCCACCACCCTCGTATATAATCATTTCCTTTTTCTTCCAGGGTCAGAGTTGCTAGGAGAGTCCTTGCATTAGAAAGGACTAGCACTCAGGTCTGGTTTGACTTCAAGGCCTTTTAATCCTTCTGCCCAAATGTCCAAGTTTTCAGCAAGTCTCACTGATGTCCCAGAACTGCAGTTTCCCTGTAGAAAATAAAGACAGATCCTCCAAACTGTGGATCTTTCTAAGACCATGCCCAGTGTCTGATGACTTCGGGACGGGCTTGAGTAGGAAGAGCATTTCAGCCATTTCTCCATTCCCGAGTAAAGAAGGGCCACGGGGGAGGCAGATCAATGCATAGAGGATGAATAGACTGATACACAAACCTGAAACACAAGCGGTCCAGTAGACGGGAGTAGGGGAGAAGATTCGGGAAGGTGGGCGTGGGAGTTGGGAGGTGGATGTGATTGGGGAGACAGGTAGCTGAAAACTAGGTAGAAAATGGGCAGGTGGACGAGTGTATAGGTGGAAGGTTGCTGCTGGGTGGTTAGAAGGATAGTGGGATGGTAGATGGACAGACAGACAGACATAAATAGATGGGTAGATGGGTGTGCGGATGAGTGGAGGGCTGAAGAAATAAACTAAACAGTTGGTTAATATTTGAACAAAAGGAGTCAGAATGGGAGAGACCACGTGCTGAAGGAGTTAATCGGGAGCTCCGCTTTAGAGATGGAGGACTGAGATCATCTCAGCCGGCTGAGCCAATGGCCTTCTGAGAGGTTAGTGAAGCAGGGGGACAGAGGCCAGGCCTCTAGGACCAGACAGACTTGGCTTCAAGCCTTGTCACTTCAACTAGCTACATGACGCTAAGTCCAAACATCCTTGGGGCTTTGGGGATAATACGGTCCCCGTCTCTGCAGCCACTGTGACCGATAAATGAGAGATCATACTGACTAGTTTTGAAGTGCCTGGCACACAGTAGGTGTGCAATGATGGTACCGCTGTGGTTCTGAAAAGCCCAAGCCAGAGAGTGGCCTTGGCCAGGTCTGGCACCTTGGTGTAACTCCCTGTTTTGAAGCTGCTAAGCAAAGGGAAGCCAGCAACCCAGGCCAGAGGCTCTGTCTGTATCTACCTCTCCGGGCCATCAGCTGAGCGGGCCAGCTGGCAGACGCCCTAACCAAGAGCACAGGTCGGGCTGGCTGGGCTGAGGTGCAGGTGGGCCTGGCTCTATCCCTCCCTGACCGGTGCCGAGGGCCTTTTCTGGGGACCAGCCACCTGCCCTGCCCCACCCAGAGAACTTGGCCTGGAGGTCCAGAGCCCCAACTCCTCAGGAAACTTGCAGACAGGAGAAACTTTCCATCCACACTGCAGGAATTTTGTGCAGAAAGAGGGGGGAAAAACTAAAGCCCTTCATCCTTTGGCCTCGAAGAGAATATTTCTTTTATGTGAAACTGGCAGGGAGAAAAGTTCGAGATTCTTTCTCCTTTGCCTAATTGATATCAACTTGAAATATTCTAGTGTTGTTTTAATAAGGCTTGGTTTTCCAGCAAGAGTGAGGGGGAAGCTCTTCTGAATCAGAATATTTTTAGCAAAAATATTTTGCTTGAATCCTCCCTGCATGGCCCCCCCTCCTTTTCCTGCCCTGGCTTCAAAGGCACAGCAGTGTGTTCTGGGGTGCTGCACCCACTCTCCACAGCCCCCTCCCCTGCATGGCAGGCTGGCCGGCTGGCCAGCCAGGAGTGCCGAGCCAGGAAGCTATTTTTTCCAGAAGCGGCATCTGGCTCCTTGGCAGTCGCACAAGCAGTTGTGCTGGCAGCAGGGCTGCCCGGGGTCTGTCGTGTTTAGGCTGCTGCCTGGCTCACACCCGCAGACACCATGTTCTCTCTCCACATCCGGGAACCTTCCTGCCCTACCCCCCCCACACACACACACACAACCTCACAAGGGTGGGGGCACATCAGAGCACCCTAGCACTCTGCCTCTCAACTCCCAACAGGACTTGGTCCTGGAGACCTACCTAAGGTCTAGCTCTGGCCAACCTGATTCTTGGCAGGTGGTTTAAACGTCCTGAGTCCTCCATTTCCCCTAGTGGGAAACAGGATCACTGCCCCAGCCTTTGACTGTCTGGTCTGACCCCTACCTGACTTTATGAGATTCTCATAGCACACGAAATCCGTCAACAGCATGATCTGCTGAGTGGCCTCCAGAGTCTTTGCAATTCCTGAGCCACTGTAGTGACTGCATGCAACACTCCCCCTCCCCCTCCCCCGGAGCTGAGGATCAAACCCAGGGCCTTGCGCTTGCTAGGCAAGTGCTCTACCACCGAGCTAAATCCCCAACCCCTCATGCAACACTTAAACAGCCCACAACTCATTCTGTTCAGCTCGCTACCCAAAAGCCATCTTCTTTAGGACAGTTTCCCCCAGTTCTAGCAGCCCCCCACCAGCCATGACAGCTCCCGGGTCCAGCCATGACAGTTACTAGAGCTTTTCTATAGAGCACCTACAACACAGTGCTCTGTGCATTTGACATTCTCCCATCTAGAGGCTTCATAAGAGACAAGACATCATCTGTCCACCCAAGCTCTCCCACAGGACTTTGCAAACCACTGCAGGTGGGTGAGAACTATGCCAGCCAGTACCCCCCTTGAATGCCTCACAGCTCCCTTGTGAGCAGCCCTTGGGAGTCAGCGTGCCCCCAGCCCACCCTCAGGGAAAAGAAGAAAGGCTGCTGACACTATTAACATGTCCTAAAAGCCCAGCATGTCAGAGCTCCCCCTGTTTCCAGCATTCTCAGGTTTGACCAACCATGCAAGGCAGCCGTCCTGCATGATTTGCAAGTGCGGGTGCAGAGACGCTGAAGGGCCTCCCATTGCCGCACAGCTGGGATATGACAGGCTCTGTATAGCTGTGCTGCCCTCTTTTCCTCCCCATGTCTAATGCCAAGAAAGCTTGAAGTGACAGCAGGGTACGGCGATGAATATGGGTGAGCACTCCTGCGTGGAGCCCTTTGTACTGAGCTGGGTGCTTACATCCGCCATCCCCCCAGACTTTGTTCAAAGCAGCCTTTGAAGGAGATGGTGGTCATTAAACCCCATCATACAGATGAAAACACCGAGGCCCACAAGGCCAAAAGCAGTTTTGCTGGCACACAGAGAGCAGGGTCATTGTCTAAGGGGGAATAGGTTCCATTCCCCACCAGAGATAATGTTTGTCCTCTGTTTTCTGTTGCTATAACTGAACATATCAGACCAGGAAACTAGTAAATCATAGAGGTTTATGGGGTGCACAGTTTTGAAAGCTGGAAAACCCGGGAGGGTAGACCCAATCTTGTCTCTATCTATTCAACAACTGCAGCATTTTGGGCCATCTTGATGCACTGTCTCTGAGACAATGGTGACCTAGGGCTCCATATGGCGAGGCGGGGGTAAGTGCCATGCCCAAGAGCCACTTTCACAACAGCACTCCTGCAACAACCTGACACCCAGGAGTCTAGGAATATGACCCTGTCACTGACAATGGGTCCCACCGTGAACACCACTGACATAGGTGTTTGGAGATTAAGTTTCCAGCATGAGCAATTTGAGGGACCCTGTTAAGCCATTCTAACACATAGCCATGCTCTCTAGTACACCTTCAACACCCACTTTTAATCACAGCCTGAGTGAAGCTATAATTCACACCCAGTCAATGGATAGGTAGGTGGAGAATGGACAGACGGATGGACAGGTGGGTGGGTAGAGAACGGACAGACAGCCGGATGGAGGGGTGGGTGTGTAGAAGATGGATGGATAAAGGAATAGATGGATCTAGGGCTAGAATGTGAATCGTGATAACCCTGGAGACAGCAAGGGCCAAGATCTTAGGTTTGCCCTTATTCTCCTCCAATGGTTGACCTCTGTGTATGTCCAGATGCCAGCTACTGGGTGCATGACCTTCTCCAGGAAGCAGCCCAATAGTGAAGGTGGGGTCGCTAGTCCATGAAGGTCTGTCTGTCTCCCCCTCCTTGCCACTCATGGAGGAACCAGGAGTCAGAAATGACAACCACAGCTGCTCAAATCTGTGCTCCTAGTACCTTCTCTGTAGCCAGCATGGACTCCAGCTCTACATTTCCTGGAGGCATCAGAATGACACTATTGGCAGGTACCCCAATACCAGAACCTTTTCAGATGTCCCCTGTGAGCTGACCATGGTCAAGAAATACAGTCTCATGTCTGCTGTTCTGTCACCTCCCGTGGCTCAAACCTCTCTTGCCTGCTCACAGATTGAGCCCCAGTATCCTAGATGGCTTGGCCACTCCTGCTTCTTGCAAACTGAATGCACTCCACTCAGGTCTTTAGGCGGTCCACATTTACATCCTTCCCCAAAGCCTTTCCTAGGCTCAAGCTGAGAGGCCTGGCGCAGAACTGGAAATCTACCTCTTCCCAGAGAGGCAAGTGGATAAGTCACTCGGTGCAGAGCACTGGCTTGGATGCACAAACGAATGTAAGTGGAGAAGACTGTGACTTCCAGAGGGTGTGTACAGAGAGAGAGAGAGAGAGAGAGAGAGAGAGAGAGAGAGAGAGAGAGAGAGAGAGAGAGAGAGACAGAGACAGACAGAGACAGAGACAGAGAGACAGAAAGACAAAGAGGCAGAGAGAAACAGGGTGGGGGTTGAGAGCCCTCTCCAGTTCCCTACCTGGTGCCAAATGCCTAGTAAAATTCCCCATCTACCTGTTTTATGGGCAGAGGCTGCCCGCTGCCTGCAATCTCTGGCTGCTGTCGCTAGGCAGGTGAGTCTGGGAGAGCTGTTGGGCCATTTCCTCCCATCCCCTCCCTTCTCCCCCACCCCTCAGACAGGCAGCCAGCTGTGTAGCAGACATTCCTAGGCCTGCTCATTGATATTCAGGAATGGAACTCGAGCCGCTCCTGGTGCCCAGCCTCAGCCTGGCTCTTCCACCCATACTGGGAAAGCCTAAACACTCTATCCAGCCAGAAAGAGCATCCCAGGCCACGGACACTAGAACTGGATATCCGGGGAAACTGAGGCCTTGAGAGAGGACCCCAGGGCTCTCGGGAGTGCTATACTCTGAGGAACTGACTGAGGTCTCCTGACCCGCTGCTCAAAGCTCAGTCTCCACCCTGAGCTGCAAAGTGTCTCACTTCCTACCCTTCCAGGTGCGTCTCTGTCCATCCAGCAAAACACTGCTCTCTGGAGGAGAACCCTGCTCTGCTGGAGGGAGGGGCTGGATCCCAGCCCTCCCACACCATCTCAGCAGGGACAGGGCACTCCTCCCTCCCAGCCCTTTTGCCAAGCCCCCACCTCCCACCTCTGGGATTTGCAGATGGGTTTGTTTTTCCTTGAGGTGTGAAAGGGCCATTGCAGGGGCCTCCTCCCCTCCTGGCAACTGGCAGGAGCCAGACACAAACTCTCAGCCCCCCAGGAGAAGGCCCCTGACCCAGGGGTCATGGGGTAGGGGGAAGGTGATGCCCTCCAAGATCCAGCTGGGAATGGTCACTCCAAGGACCCCAGCTCTCACCCAGGAGGTGGCAAAAGGCCCCTCCAAGCCTGCTTGTAACAAACACTGCCTACCACACCTCCTTGTTGACTTCTCCTAGGTCCAAGCATCCAGCAACAAGACCCACACCACAGTGAGGCCTCCCATCCCTGACGGTAGCCTGTGCCCTAGGCATCATATAAACATAGGCAGACTGCTTAGGCTCCCCGTTCAGCTTCGAGCCCTCCTGGCTCTTCGCCCTCTGGCTATGTCTTCTATCTCCCTTAGAAGCTGATTGACCAAGATCTCAGTTTGCCTAGTTTGAAGGGTAGTTAGTTGGTCATTTCATTTCAGGTTCACCATGAACTCTCAAAGGTTCGTCTTTACCTGCTAGTCTCCCCACCCCACCCCACCCTACCCCACCCCCGTTCCTGAAGACTTACAGATGACGCAAGTACCCACGGCTCCCAAAGGAGACACGAACCTGGCCAACTCTTTCCAGCCAGCGATCTATAAAACCCCTCCAGGAGTCTAGAGGGTACTCCACTCCTGTGAGCTTGCAGCTAGCTGCACAGAGCATTGCATTGATGAGATGACTGTTGTCATAACAGTGGCTCCCATGATCTGGGTGCTTGCCCTGTGCTGAACACTGTATGTGACTCCCTGGGAATGCCTCCCATAAGAGGCATTTTGTAGAGGAGGGAAGAGAGGCTGCAGGAAAACACAGGAAGTATGGAGCCCGGATTGTTCTGCATCCCCTATGCATTCCCCAGAGCAGGACACTTCACCTGGACAACTGGGACCCTGGATGAGGACCGAGTCTATTTGGACTCAGCTGCCTCCCCACCGTGGCAGAAACACTGATCCTCCAGTTCACCCAGCCTCCTTCTGTGCTTAGAACTGTAGCCAGAGGTACCATCTGCCAACACTAGAGAAATATGCAAGGCAGCGGTTAGCTGCTGAATCCCCGACTGGGTTCTGGTTTCGAATGCCAGCTCCTTCCCCACGAGTTCTTGGACCTCATGTCAACCCGTCTTTATTTCATGCCTCAATTTTCTCAGCTTTACAATGGGGATAGTAGCCGGTGAAAGGGAAGGCACGTGTGAGATGCATAATACCGGCGGCCTCGCTGGAGCAGAAGAGCAGCAGACACTTCTGGAGAGCCTCCTGGGTGCCAGGCACTGATCTCAGGATGTAGAATCCGGAAGTGAAGTGGATGAGAGTGAATGAGAGGCACGCGTGTGTTGACAGTCACTGGGACAAGGACACCTACTCCTGAGAACTCCGCTCGCTTTGATGACTGTAGTTGAGCTGTGTGTGAAAGCAGCTATGGTTCACTCCCACGCCCCTGGCTTTGCACAGCCTCTACTAACGGTCCTTCCCTCACAGTGCATAACTGGGTCACGTGTAATCAGCCTATGGCCCCCAAGGCATCATCTACTCAGGTTATTTCTCAGTCCTGGAACGGGCGGCAGGCCCTTCCGTCTTCCAAGGCATGGGCAGTTTCCTCAGTACCTTGTACGCAGGCTTACTAGTCACTATTCACACACAGATTCAATCAATGGATACTCATTCACTGACTTGCACTCCCCATTCGAAGAAGTGAAATTGCAAGTGTTAGCCAAACACTGACGTCTACTTCACACCGAGGAACCCAGCCGCTTTAAACTCCTGATGTACACAGGCAGCACTGTGATCCACATCTCTAATTTGCTGAGACCCAGAGAGATATGAGTTTCTTACAGCCAGAAAGTGGGAAAGGCTGTGCCCCGCCCCGCCCCGCCCCTTCCACCATATTGTCTCTCCCTGCCCCGCCCCTTCCGCCATACTGAGCCTCCCAGGGCTGGCTGAGTTCCAGTAAAGGCTCTACAATTTTTTTCTCAGGCACAGCCATTTTCTTTGAAACTGAGCCACTTACTGGGTTTGCCTTCAGGTGGGGTCGTTCCGAGGACGTGAAACATCCAGCGCCGAATCCAGAGACTCTGTTGCAAAGATGGTGCACCTTAGTCTTCTGTTGGGAATGTCATGGAATCAAAGTCACATGCTTACCTTTCCAGCTCCACAACCACCCGTCCAAGCAGCGCAGGGGTGGGATGGAAGGAAAGTGAGACCAGCTGAAGGGAAGAGGCCGCTCATGATTTTCGTGCTGGCCCTTCCATCGCCCGAGTCTAAGTCTACAAAGCTGGTGTAGAACAGGTTAGGGAGAGGCGTACATCCTCAAGGGCTAGGATAGTGTCTGTACAGCAGTGATGGTCTGTCCAAGTCCTTACCACAGAATGTAGCACCTGCCTGTCCCGGTTCCTACCACACTAGACCTGGCCTTCAGCACGGGAGAGAAGCTGACCTGACCTTTTGCCCAACAAAACCTGAAGTGAGAAGGTTCAAGCCACCCTGCGTCCTGTGCTGGCTGGTCCTTTCTGCAACCAGGGAGGAAAAGGCCATTCAAACTACTTAAAATCTCCCTTTGGCCCTTCTCCTTCCCAGCCTCCACCTGATGTGTTCTCCCTACAAATAGGATCCCACACTTCCAGAAATTCTGTTCCTCAAATCTATGTCATCTCTCTTCATGTCAATTTTCATCAACTATCACATTACACCTGTATTTGCTTATATCTAAAAGAATATGGTCTTCTTCCGGGTCAACACTTCTCTGCTTCATCCTTGACACATTTGTTTCGTTTTATTATATGTGTTTATTTGCTTATCTTTGAGACAGAGTCTCCTTATGTAGCTCTGGCTGTCCTGGAATCTACCATGTAGACCAGGCTGGTTTTAAAGTCAGAGATCCACCTGCTTCTGCCTCTCAAGGGCTGGGAGTAAAGGCAATGTGTCCCACCCCAACTCCGGCACATTTAGTAAAGACATACGTAGTGGTTAATCTTGATCATTAATTTGATTTGACTAACAGGTGGGTGCTTAAGAGTCTAGTTAAGCATACTTCTGAGTATGTCCACCAGAATGTTCCCGAAGATCAATGGATGGAGAAAGACATGCCCTGAATGTGGGCAGCTCAATCCAATAGCCCCAGATGGATGGGATAAAGGGGGATGTAGGATCAATGGGGGGTGTCCTGTGTCCACTCCACCACAGGGCTCGGCTACTTGGGAAGGCTGGACACGGGAAGTTTGACCATGCATACCCCACACTGCCACAGGTCAGGTGTCCAGCTGTGGGAAGCCACAAGACACTGCTCCAGGGGTGGGGGGAAGCGCAGGCTGAAGTGGCTGAAGCTGGCTTGGAGGTCCCCGGGCCTGTAAGGAGGCCAGAGCTGCCTGGTTCTCAGGCTCTTGGGCATCCAGGCACCACTGAGATGCCCCAGAAGAGATGAGAACAGAATGGGTGCTCATGGGGCTGGATCTATCCTGGGGCCAAGAGGGAAAAGAGGGGGGATTCTCCCTTTGGCTTGACGGTGGTGGCCTTGAACTTGGTGGTGGGCACTGCTAGAAGCGCAGGGAGGCCTTCTTCTCTGTGGCTCCCCACGGCGGGTCCAGATGAAAAGAGACAGTCCATGGTTTCATGGCGTTTATTGTCATGGTGAAAAGTGGATGAGTAAAACTGTAACCCCCCCCCTCTTTCTCCCTCTCTTCTCTTCTCTTCTCCTCTTTTTTTCTCTCTCTCCCTCTCTTTTCTCTCCCCCTCTCCCCCTCTCTCTCTCTCTCTCTCCTCTCTCTCTCTCTCTCTCTGTCTCACTCTCTGGCTTTCTCTGGCTCTGGACTCCTTGTGTGCTGTGGAAATAAAAAGAAGTATGGCCTCTGGGGAGCCACCACAGGGCTGTTGGCCTAAAAACAAAAACAAAAACAAAAACAAAAAGAAAAAAGAAAAAACCTTACTTCTCAGAGCGGGCCTGAGATTAAATACCTTTTGCAGGGAGGGGTGTCTGGGAAGCGAATTCATTGGCTAAGCCTCCAGGCCTTTAGGTACCTCATTATAATGGAGATCTGTCTTGAGCCTATGTGACCTGTGGTCATGTCCTCTACCTGTGAAGGGGCTTGGAGCATTGCCCTTATGTGACTGATGGTCACAAACCATGGAGGGCTGAAGGCTAGTGACCGACCTAGTTTCCTGGGAGTCGGGAGAAACACTGTCCCTTCAGGATCTCTGGGGTTTCAAACTTCCTCAACTGGGCACCAGGGTGTCTTTCATTGCCCCACAGGGAGGAAAGGAGAAATCCTGGAGTCTCGGCAAACTCCCATGTGTACGGTCCACTATGAACCGCGCTACTTACCTCCACCATATGTTGCCCACATGGTGTTCTGCTGCACCAAGCATAGCCCCAGGAGCCGCAGAGCCAAGGAAGCATTTGCTGAAACCTCTGATGCTGTAAACCAACACAGGTCTTCCCTCAACGTTGTTTTGTCAGACAGCTACACAACAGTGAAAAGTAACACACATATTCCCTGTATGCATCTGATCTAGTACTATGCAGTATCTGGTATTGCTCAGGTACAGTCAATACGATACCCCCCCCCAAATCCGACGTTAAGACCTGCATCTTTTTAGTTACTGACTTGGTTTGCCTCCTGTAGCTGTGATAAAGACCGTGACCAAAAGCAATTTATGGAGGAAGGGGTTTGTCTCCTCTTACAGCTTACGGCCCATTGTGAAAGGTAGTAGGGGCAGGACTCGAGGCAGGAACCTGAAGGAAGGAACTGAGGTGGAGAGCATTGCTTACCACCCTCCCACAGTGGACTGGGTCCTCCCACATCAACCACTAATCAAGGAAGTGCCCCCACAGACTTGCCTATGGGCCAGTCTGACAGAGACACTGTTCTCCTTTGAGGGTCTCTCCTAACAGATGACTCCGGCTTGTGTTGAGTTGACAGAAAAGCTAATGAGCTATTTACTGTTAAGAGAAGTCCAAAAATAGAAAATTACACAAACAAGCAGTTCATACACTTTCGTTGCATGACTGTTCTGAGTGGCAAGATGCAGTCCTGTGCCATCCCACCCCAGCCTGTCTCAGGTATGGCCCATTCGCTCCTCAAATGTACCCACATGGCATGTGCTACACAATCATGACTCACCCAAGAACCACCTTAGTTGTAGATCAGTCAAGTACCTGAGCATGTGTTCCTCTTATACGTAATAATGACTGCAAAGCCCCAGACCAGTAATGAAGGCAATTTTGCTATAACCCACTGTTTTAATTGACCTATTATTATTAGTAATTGGCATTTATCTCTTTTCTAATTTCTAAGTTAGGATTTATTGCCAGGTAGTAGTGGGTGCACAGCTTTAATCCCAGCACTCAGGAGGCAGAGGTAGGGGGATCTCTGAATTTGAGGCTAGCCTGGTCTATAGAGTCAGTTCCAGGATAGCCAGGGCTACACAGAGAAACCCTGTCCCGAAAAAAAGAAATTACCGACCTATGCGATGGCATGGATGACTCTTCAAATGAGTGAAGAAGCCAGACAGAAATATGATTCTCTTCTATAAAATTTCATAAGTCATGAACTAATGCAGAGCAGTGGTTTGTCTGGGGCTGAGGTTAAAGGCAAGGGCAGCATACACAAGGGCGCTGGGGATCTACGGATGAAATGCGATCGAAATATTTCTGAATCTTAATTGTAGCCATGGTTTCACAGCTGCGTTTATCCAAAACTCACCACACTGTGTACTTGAAGGGAAAGCAGCTGATGGTGTGTTACTCACACCTCCATAAGCTTGCTGACTTAAAAAAACAAAACAAAACAAAACAAAAGAAAGATGTTAGTAGATGAATGAGTGAGTGGATGGATGGATGGATGGATCGATCGATCAATCAATCAATCAATGCTGTCACCACTTCTCCTCACAACTCCTCACACTAGGTCTTCAAATTCAAGGTATAATCCTGACTGACCCACTTGAAGCCTTTCCCCCCACCCCAGCCAAATAATTTTCCAGGGAGGCTAGGAATTGGTCTTTATTTAGTGCCTATTGTATGCCAGACACTTTAAGTTCTTTCTTGCAAAAACCTGTGAGGTGGGCAATGTTATTTCCACTTTAAGCACCGAATCTCAGAGAAGTGGGAGACCTTTCCAGAACCACTCACCCCCTAAAAGGACAGAGCCAGGATTTTAATTCAGCTTCTTCATCAGACTCTTAAGCTATAAGATAGACTTCCTTCCCAACACCAGCCCCTCTGGAAACTGTATTGTTCACACGTACAAGAGTGTGTGAGCGCGTGTGTGGCCTCATAGGTCTCTCATCTTCTCATCTCTCAGGGAGAAAGTGTTGTTACAGCCAAAGAGAACAAATGTGTTTTTCATCGTGTTTGGATGTCATGAGAGAATGTCAAGGAGAATCAGTAGCCAGGCCAGATGTTGCCTTTGGTCCCTTGAGAACTACGAAATTATCCCATCAAGAGCCAGAAATTCAGCCAGTGGTGTCCCTTTTGAGGTGAGAGAAATTGAAGGAGACTCTATACTGAAGTGTGGGGCTGGGAGACGGGGGATTAACAGTGCCAGGGATGTGTTTATATTAAAATGGAGCTGGAGGGGGCTTGTAAAGTGCTTGCCAGACAGCATGAAGCCCTGAGCTCTGATACTTGGTATCCACTAAAATCACTGGAAGGCAGAGACAGGAGGATCCCTGGGGCTTGCTGGCTAGCCAGTCTGACAGAATTAGCAAGCTTGAAATTCAGCAAGAGATCCTATCTTGGAAAAACAAGTGGGGCCTTTGAGATGGCGTAACAGGTGAGAGTGTTTGATTCCAGGAATCCACAGCATAAAGTGAGAACTAAATCCTGAATGTTGTCCCCTGTCCTCCACACCCACACCCACACATACACACTTCTGACCTCTGGCAACTCTAAGTGTATGCACACAGGCATGTACACACACACACACACACACACACACACACACACACACACACACACACACGGACCAGACTTGAATGAGCATACAAAGGAGACCTTTACATTGTAAACTATGACTCTGAAATACAAGGAGGAAGGAGGGGAAAGGCAAAAGGACACGGAACCCAGACACTTGAGAGTTTAGTGAAACTGGAGCGTGCACATGCATGCAGAACTGGCCAGTTTCTCACAGCACCCCAGCTCGTGGGCAAGGAGAAGAAGAAGACACAGGGGGAGAAATGGTGGAAGTTGTCTGCACCACATGCATAGTGTGTGATTGGCTCTTTCTCTTCTGCTAGTCCTTTCACAGAGATATCTTTGCTGACTTGATTCCTCAGCTTGGCATTTTCTTTAAAAGATCCCAATCCCACATCCATCCACCCATTCGCTCATCCACCCACTTGCTTACCCTCCCATTGCTTCATGTCTGTATATTATGCACCCAGGTATCCAGTCATGCATTGCTCCACTCATAGGAATGTTTCTATAGCAACTCACCAACCATACAAATATGCTGCCACCAGCCCTTCATCTAACTGCTGGTCTCATGGTAATAGTGAGCTGCCCATCCCACAGCCCAACCCACCAGGGGGTCCACCTACTCCCACTTTTATCGACTAACCAATCACCTACCCATACACATATCTACCTATCGACTTACCTACTTACCTACTCAATCAGCCAGTTCTTTCAGGATTTAGCCACCCATGCGTCCATCAGTCCATCGTCCAATCCAAACATATACTTAGCACATTCTGCGTCATACCCACAAGTCCAGTCCTCCACACATCCATTCAGACATCACATTCACTGTACAGAAAGAGACATGTACAGTGCAATGGTGAATTTCATGAGTCGATGTGGTTAGGACACAGTACTGAGATATTTGGCCCAACACCAGTCCAGATGTTGCAGTGGAGGGCTTTTGGGGTTTGTTTTGGTAAAAAAAAAATTCACACTTAGAAAAATAGATTTAAAGTAAAACTGATTGCCCTCCATCCTGTGTGTGAGCCTCCATCAGTCGAAGGCCTTATGGGGAGAGGGGGAGGTCTACAGAGAAGCAATATCTGTGGTCCCCAATGAATAAAGGAATTCTCTAATCAGCCTCCAGAGGACTGCTAGAGTCCCGTCAGCTCTACCTTGGGCACAGTCTGACAGTCTGGCCTGCAGCCTTTGTAAATCACCAATTCCATAATCAACTAAATGCTGTGTCTGCACATCTGTATCTATGCGTACTTCCACACCCTATCGCCCTGTTTGTACAGAGAGCTCCCCAGCCTTGCACACACGCGCCTACAGCAAAGCCTCCAAACAGTCTACCGCACTCTCCTATCAGAACTTTGGGGAGATTCTGATGGCTACACAGAATGTACATATTCGGGTATTAAAAGAATGTTGTTTTTTTCCCCCTTGAGAACTCTGAGTTCTAGCAGCCTTGTAAAGGACCCGTCTTGTTTGCCCGGAACCTTGTTGTTACCTTTCACCTCTATTGAGCTTCCCGTTGGAAAAGCATAGCCCTGGGCAATGAGAAGAGACAGAGGAGGGCAAACTGGGGAACAACATCCCCTGAAGTGTGCCTCAGAGGTGACCCCCACCCCCACCACCTCTGGCAGAGGTCTTTGGATTCTTGAAGTGTTTTCAAAGCATGAGCAACTTGGCGGCTGAGAGATGAAGGTGACTCAAACAGGCCTCCACATTTCTGGCTCGGAGAGATGGATGCCAGGAAGCTCCCAGTGCTGAGAGTGGAGTGGGTGGGAGAGGAAGGAAGACGCGGGTAACGCTATCTCTGTCGAGGTGGGTGGAAGGGGATGAGGGGGTCTGGGTGGCTGGAGCTGAAGGACCAGAGAGACAAGGTAGAAGCTGACTTGGAAGGAAGAGGGGGATGACAATCTGCGAGCTGAGGGATCTCAATCCACGGAAAGACTTCTACAGGGGAGCCATGAGGAGCCCTGGTTCTTGCTCATATGGTGAAGACCCTAGCTTCTACCCAGACCTGGATCCTACTAAGGGGTCCTTCTACAGCGCCTCCTCTCTTCTGGAGCCCATGGGGGTTCCCAGCAGCAAAGCAGCCACATGAGGTTCATGCACAGATGGGAAATGGGGCCATCCCCGGCTCTGGCCAAAGGCTGGGCCCCAGAGCGCCAGCTGGAAACCCCATTTGGGGGCTGCAGGAGTGTGTGTTAAAATGCTCCCTGGGTGGCTCGGGCCAGGCATTTAGGAGTACAAACTGTTGTCTTGGCCATAAATCCCCTCGGCCATAAAGCACACCCACACACACACCGCCCCGTGACCCCTTATTTGGTGTGAGAAACTGAGGGCAGGGCAGGGCAAGGTGATGACCTCCTGACTCTAAGGCCTCTGGCCTCCCAGGCCCCCATTTCATTACTCTGTAGACTTCATGAGCCACTCAGTGCCCAACACCAAGAGGCACAGCTCTGGCCTGGGAGTCAGAGATCGGAATCCAACAATGCCCTGGTTCCCCCTCAGCCACCACCTGGGTGTCCACTTCTGTCCAGTTCAGTTCCTCCTAGTATATCATCCTTGAGAGTCTCTGCGCTCTTCATGGAGGTCAAAGAAAAGGGACATTTTAGTGTCACAGATAGGAAGAATTCATATTAGCATACCGCACCACCCCTCCATCCCTCTGAGCCTCAGATTACTTACCTATTAAATTGGGGTGTGGGAATGCAGTGAGATGCGAGCAAGGCAGTGCAGAGCAAGCACAGGACCCAACGTGTGCTGCTGAAGCCTCTGGGAAGAGAAGCATGTGAACCTCCCATCTTACGAAGTTTAGAGATGCTAAAGCGGTCGTATAATACTGTGACGGCCAGGAAACGTGTGATAAGCTCGGATTATCCCAGACAACTTGATAGAACATACATGTGCCTAGGTAGGCAGAAAGACAGACAGACAGGCAGTTGTAGGTACACACTCAGCCAATCCTTTCCAATCTGTAAGTTCTGCGTCTGCCGAGTCAGCCAACTGCACGTTGAACATATTCAGTGTCTATTCCAAACATGTGCAGAATTTTCCCTTCATTCCCCAAACAACACAGGAGAGCCACTATTCCCACAGTGTTGACATTGTACCAGCTATTACAAGTTGCCGAGAGATCACTGGAAGTGTACGGGAGAATGTAGGAGTTAGGAGTGATTACCATGTCATCTTCTTGAGCGGTCATCTTCTTAAGGGTCTTGAGCATCTTTGGATTTTGGAGTTCAAGGGGTAATGCTGGACCCAGTCCTCCAGGGTACCAAGAGATGACTGTGTGGTATATATATATATATATATATATATATATATATATATATATTATATATATATATTTACATAGACACAGAGAGGTAGGAGGAGAGCCAGAGGGAGTGAGGGAGAGAGGGAGGGAGAGGGACAGAGAGAGAGGTGTCCAGCCAGTGATGTGTAATGATGTCACTGATCAGGATAACACGAGTCCTGTCTCCTCAGGTCTAGGAACCCCTCCAGTAGCCTAGACAGGGATATTCCCTTTGTGTCAGGAGATGACAAGATTTTCTGGCCTCAGTGTCTCCCACTCTTTACCTAACCCCCATGTCTCCCTCCAGCACAGAGCACCTGGACCGGACAGAGCCAGGGGCTTCAGCAAGGCCTGACTGCCCAGACATTTTTGCTGAAAAAGGCAGGTCTAGCTTTACTGCCCCTGAGGAACACAGCCTTTAACTGCAGGGCTGTATTTTGCAGTCACTGAGGCTGGGGCTGGGTAGAGCCCACAGCCTAGACTTCTCTGCCCCAGGATAGCCATGTGCAAATGTGGCGAGGCCTCACCTCAGAACAGGTGACGCTCTGGGTCCTGAGTGCTCGTAAGAACCGCTAGCCCATACTTGCCCAGCACTTACACTGTAAAACATTCACACTTAGCTGGTCACTCCGAGGGCAAGCCCCAGACCTGCAACCCCAACTCCTCTCATATGACTTCAGCAGGCTGCCTCAGCCCTCGGGCCTAAGTTTTCTCCCAGAAAATTTGTTAAAGGAAGTGCACCATCCTGGGTTGCTATGGGGAGCAAATAAAACAGCCATGAGCAATACAAGCAAACACCAGGTGGGCTCCTGCCTCCCGCCACATCCTGGGCTGGTCTCTCCCAGCTCCAGCCCGCCAAGACTGGAAAGCACAAGAAGACAATCCTAGAGGCAGTCCCTGGGCTCCGCAGAGGGACTCTGGGGCCAAGCATAACAGCAGGTGATAAGAACTGTGGGCTGCAAACATTGATGTGCTGGCCTGGGCACAGGGAGCAGCAGACCACAGCCCAGCCGCTCCTCATGCCTGGTGGTCACACCACTTGTTGCCCTGGAAAGAGGAGGTTCCAAAGGCACCCAGGGCAGACTGGCATGCGTGTCCCGAGCAGAGCCCTGGGACCTGGTCAAGCCTTGGCCTTGTGGTGAGAAGACCTAAGAAAAAGCCAATGGGTCTGTGCTCAGAGCAAGGGAGGGCCCCCACTCTGCGCCCCACCCTTGGCCATCGGACAGGTCTGAGTGTGCAGAAACCAAACCCCAAAGGGGCCCTATGGGCTCTGGCTGGGAGGGTGTGCTTGATGTAGTGTAGAAAAAAAAACCTCAGCAGCTGTCTAAGAGCAAACAACTCACTTTCCCTCTCTGAGGCCCAGGACTGCATCCAGAACACCAGACAGTCAGAAGCCACCCCAGGCTGTGGAATGCAGGTTAGACTACAGGATGCATTGAAAGCATGGTGCCTCGAAAAATAGAGGGAAGGGCCAGGGGTCAATGGGCCTGATCCTCACTGAGGGGCTGGGAGCCAAAATGCTACCCCCCACTGGAGGCTATGTGATCACTGGAGGGCCCCATTTGTACCCAAGACCCACAATGGGGGGCATCTGTGGACCTAATTATAGCTGAGCTTAGAGTAGAACTCATGGTTATACTCTCAGAATTTGAGAGGTTGAGGCAGGAGAATAAGTATGAGTTCGAAGCTTTTTCACAGTGAAAGCCTGTCTGAACCAAACTGAACAAAGCTAGAGTTAGCATTGTGAGTTCATGGCTTCCCTTCCCCAGCTGACCCCCCAGAGCCCTTCCATATAGATATGTCTAGCCTCGGAGTCTTAATGTCTTGTTCAAGGAAGCGCTGAGCCTACAGATGAGAACTTGCGTTGGACACAGCCTAGGACTCATCAAAGAACTGGGTCCCCGTCTCTAAAGCCCTTGTAAAACTGAGGGAAGACTCTGCACGGGTCCGGCAAGTTTCCGGTACATTCAACGTCCTACATTAACTGCCAACCTCAGTGGCTTTCTGTTTTTCTTGTTCCTCCCTTCACTCCTTCCTTTCCTTCGTTCTCCCTTCTTGTCTTCTTTCCTTCCCT